>NW_026610674.1:0-194517 GCF_029499605.1 Hyla sarda
GTGTCTGGCCGCTGTTGGAGCGTCCAGGCACAGGACTTCTGCTGCTGCTGACTAAATGGCCTCCTTAATTGGATCATTTGAGTAGCCAGCACACCTGTGCAGGTAGGGCATGACATGATAGGCAGCTGCCTTGATAGCGGGTGGGTGCTGAATGTTCCTAATTGACAAAATAAGATTAATGCTTATGAAGAAATATAAAATCTCATCCCTTCCCCAATATCGCGCCACACCCCTACCCCTTAATTCCCTGGTTGAACTTGATGGACATATGTCTTTTTTCGACCGTACTAACTATGTAACTATGTAACATAACATGGGGGGGTCTCCTGGCTGTTCACACAGGTGTGTCATTGCTGTACATTGACCATGCATTGCTTCTGTGGTATTGCAAAGGCAAAGACAAATGCTTCCAGCCATCCATTGCACTAATGGATTGGTCATCAGCTGGCTGTCTATGTCCCGCATCAATATAGACCAAAGTACAGAGGGTTAGGCTATGCTATAGTGCACCTACCTGATGCATCAGAAGGTGCGAGGCCCTTGCTAAATTCTGTGCACAGACTTTGAGATCTATGCTTTAGACTGTATCTAAACCTGCTCCAACATGGACTGACATTCTGGCCTACTTTCAGCCGATGCGACTTGTCTGTCGCTGAACAGTCGCTTTTTATGTATTCAGCACCTATGTATAATGTTGTAAAAATGCTCTAGAAGCTAAAGTTGCAGAAATGTCACACATATTTGGCCTGCAACTTTCTGTGCGACAAATTCAGACAGGAAAAATCAGTATAAATCCTTAGAAAATTATCCCCCAGTGTCTCCATCTGCTGGCGGTATTGAATAAGCATTGCTGCACTGATGGGGTATGCATTAGACGAAAAAAAAGAAGAAAAAGAAGAATAATACGCCCAGAAAAGAGGCGAAAAGGAGAAAAACGTAAAAAAACGTGAAAAAAAAGTAAGAGGAAGAGAAGGGAAAAAAAGGTGGAAATGGGTTTAAAAGTGATTTCGGCGGAGAAATATATATATATATATATATATATATATATATATATATATATATATATACGCGCACACACACACATATATATAAACGTATTCTCCGTTGAGATATTGCAGCCGCTGCTGTGTCCAGGCCCAGGAGCCTTAGCACTGTGCTGTGATGTCACTCAATACCACTGACATCACTAGGTGTAAACAACATCTCTCCTTTGCTGTGTATGTGACTATGGAGCTGTTTGGTGATGTCGTCTATTATGGCCTTCATAGAAGCAACAGGAGATTGTTGCATCCATCTAGAACCCTCAGAACTACAGTGCTATGATGTCACTCACTTCCACAGGCCTTGCAGAGTGTAAACAACAACAACCCAGCTTTGTCGTGTATGTAACCATAGGGATTGTGATGTCACCTAGAACCTTCACAGCAGCGACAGCTTTATGAGGAGCATCAGCACTGCTCTGCCTGAGCAGAACCATCACCGCCATAGGTTGTCAAATAACCCGGATTTAACCCACACAGGTAAGTCCAATGGGGTGCAGGCATGTCCTCTATGCTTACAGCTTCCCGTGGGTGTTGGTTTGATACCGTTTGGGGACAGCCAAGGAGGCATCTGCAGGCAACAAAGGTAGGTGTGTGCTTGTGTGTGTGTTTCCTATGCAGATCCTAAGCCCAGTGTCACATGCAAGTAGGAGGAGTAAGAAGGGTTCCTGGCAAATCCGGGTTATGGATTGCATTTAAAAAGGCCCCGTGGGAGTGCAATGGGCCCCTGTCTTGCTGCTTAGCAATAATGGTATGGGTTTAGGTTCTGCTGTGTGTACTGGTGGTTGACTGCCCCCCAGCCCAGAGTGTGCATGGAAAATTGTCTGGCAGCCTCCCTGACAGCAAGCAGTGATAGTGCCCATGAAGGGGACCTTGTTGGGCCCGCCCCTTTCACGGTTATCGCTTCTCGGCCTTTTGGCTAAGATCAAGTGTAGTATCTGTTCTTATCAGTTTAATATCTGATACGTCCCCTATCTGGGGACCATATATTAAATGGATTTTTGAGAACGGGGGCCGATTTCGAAGCTTGCTTCCGTCGCCCTATGCATTGACCCGATATGGCAGTATCTTCGGGTACAGTGCACCACCCCCTTACAGGGTTAAAAAGAAAGATTCCTACTTTCATTGCTACCTGCTTGCTGGCTAGCCAGCTAGCCAGCCCTGTGGGCCTTGCTGCTGCTGCTGCTGCTGCTGCAGCCAAAAAACAAAAGGTGGTGCTGCTGCTGCTTCTGCTGCTTCTGCTTGTGTCTGGCCGCTGTTGGAGCGTCCAGGCACAGGACTTCTGCTGCTGCTGACTAAATGGCCTCCTTAATTGGATCATTTGAGTAGCCAGCACACCTGTGCAGGTAGGGCATGACATGATAGGCAGCTGCCTTGATAGCGGGTGGGTGCTGAATGTTCCTAATTGACAAAATAAGATTAATGCTTATGAAGAAATATAAAATCTCATCCCTTCCCCAATATCGCGCCACACCCCTACCCCTTAATTCCCTGGTTGAACTTGATGGACATATGTCTTTTTTCGACCGTACTAACTATGTAACTATGTAACATAACATGGGGGGGTCTCCTGGCTGTTCACACAGGTGTGTCATTGCTGTACATTGACCATGCATTGCTTCTGTGGTATTGCAAAGGCAAAGACAAATGCTTCCAGCCATCCATTGCACTAATGGATTGGTCATCAGCTGGCTGTCTATGTCCCGCATCAATATAGACCAAAGTACAGAGGGTTAGGCTATGCTATAGTGCACCTACCTGATGCATCAGAAGGTGCGAGGCCCTTGCTAAATTCTGTGCACAGACTTTGAGATCTATGCTTTAGACTGTATCTAAACCTGCTCCAACATGGACTGACATTCTGGCCTACTTTCAGCCGATGCGACTTGTCTGTCGCTGAACAGTCGCTTTTTATGTATTCAGCACCTATGTATAATGTTGTAAAAATGCTCTAGAAGCTAAAGTCGCAGAAATGTCACACATATTTGGCCTGCAACTTTCTGTGCGACAAATTCAGACAGGAAAAATCAGTATAAATCCTTAGAAAATTATCCCCCAGTGTCTCCATCTGCTGGCGGTATTGAATAAGCATTGCTGCACTGATGGGGTATGCATTAGACGAAAAAAAAGAAGAAAAAGAAGAATAATACGCCCAGAAAAGAGGCGAAAAGGAGAAAAACGTAAAAAAACGTGAAAAAAAAGTAAGAGGAAGAGAAGGGAAAAAAAGGTGGAAATGGGTTTAAAAGTGATTTCGGCGGAGAAATATATATATATATATATATATATATATATATATATATATATATATATACGCGCACACACACACACATATATATAAACGTATTCTCCGTTGAGATATTGCAGCCGCTGCTGTGTCCAGGCCCAGGAGCCTTAGCACTGTGCTGTGATGTCACTCAATACCACTGACATCACTAGGTGTAAACAACATCTCTCCTTTGCTGTGTATGTGACTATGGAGCTGTTTGGTGATGTCGTCTATTATGGCCTTCATAGAAGCAACAGGAGATTGTTGCATCCATCTAGAACCCTCAGAACTACAGTGCTATGATGTCACTCACTTCCACAGGCCTTGCAGAGTGTAAACAACAACAACCCAGCTTTGTCGTGTATGTAACCATAGGGATTGTGATGTCACCTAGAACCTTCACAGCAGCGACAGCTTTATGAGGAGCATCAGCACTGCTCTGCCTGAGCAGAACCATCACCGCCATAGGTTGTCAAATAACCCGGATTTAACCCACACAGGTAAGTCCAATGGGGTGCAGGCATGTCCTCTATGCTTACAGCTTCCCGTGGGTGTTGGTTTGATACCGTTTGGGGACAGCCAAGGAGGCATCTGCAGGCAACAAAGGTAGGTGTGTGCTTGTGTGTGTGTTTCCTATGCAGATCCTAAGCCCAGTGTCACATGCAAGTAGGAGGAGTAAGAAGGGTTCCTGGCAAATCCGGGTTATGGATTGCATTTAAAAAGGCCCCGTGGGAGTGCAATGGGCCCCTGTCTTGCTGCTTAGCAATAATGGTATGGGTTTAGGTTCTGCTGTGTGTACTGGTGGTTGACTGCCCCCCAGCCCAGAGTGTGCATGGAAAATTGTCTGGCAGCCTCCCTGACAGCAAGCAGTGATAGTGCCCATGAAGGGGACCTTGTTGGGCCCGCCCCTTTCACGGTTATCGCTTCTCGGCCTTTTGGCTAAGATCAAGTGTAGTATCTGTTCTTATCAGTTTAATATCTGATACGTCCCCTATCTGGGGACCATATATTAAATGGATTTTTGAGAACGGGGGCCGATTTCGAAGCTTGCTTCCGTCGCCCTATGCATTGACCCGATATGGCAGTATCTTCGGGTACAGTGCACCACCCCCTTACAGGGTTAAAAAGAAAGATTCCTACTTTCATTGCTACCTGCTTGCTGGCTAGCCAGCTAGCCAGCCCTGTGGGCCTTGCTGCTGCTGCTGCTGCTGCTGCAGCCAAAAAACAAAAGGTGGTGCTGCTGCTGCTTCTGCTGCTTCTGCTTGTGTCTGGCCGCTGTTGGAGCGTCCAGGCACAGGACTTCTGCTGCTGCTGACTAAATGGCCTCCTTAATTGGATCATTTGAGTAGCCAGCACACCTGTGCAGGTAGGGCATGACATGATAGGCAGCTGCCTTGATAGCGGGTGGGTGCTGAATGTTCCTAATTGACAAAATAAGATTAATGCTTATGAAGAAATATAAAATCTCATCCCTTCCCCAATATCGCGCCACACCCCTACCCCTTAATTCCCTGGTTGAACTTGATGGACATATGTCTTTTTTCGACCGTACTAACTATGTAACTATGTAACATAACATGGGGGGGTCTCCTGGCTGTTCACACAGGTGTGTCATTGCTGTACATTGACCATGCATTGCTTCTGTGGTATTGCAAAGGCAAAGACAAATGCTTCCAGCCATCCATTGCACTAATGGATTGGTCATCAGCTGGCTGTCTATGTCCCGCATCAATATAGACCAAAGTACAGAGGGTTAGGCTATGCTATAGTGCACCTACCTGATGCATCAGAAGGTGCGAGGCCCTTGCTAAATTCTGTGCACAGACTTTGAGATCTATGCTTTAGACTGTATCTAAACCTGCTCCAACATGGACTGACATTCTGGCCTACTTTCAGCCGATGCGACTTGTCTGTCGCTGAACAGTCGCTTTTTATGTATTCAGCACCTATGTATAATGTTGTAAAAATGCTCTAGAAGCTAAAGTCGCAGAAATGTCACACATATTTGGCCTGCAACTTTCTGTGCGACAAATTCAGACAGGAAAAATCAGTATAAATCCTTAGAAAATTATCCCCCAGTGTCTCCATCTGCTGGCGGTATTGAATAAGCATTGCTGCACTGATGGGGTATGCATTAGACGAAAAAAAAGAAGAAAAAGAAGAATAATACGCCCAGAAAAGAGGCGAAAAGGAGAAAAACGTAAAAAAACGTGAAAAAAAAGTAAGAGGAAGAGAAGGGAAAAAAAGGTGGAAATGGGTTTAAAAGTGATTTCGGCGGAGAAATATATATATATATATATATATATATATATATATATATATATATATATACGCGCACACACACACATATATATAAACGTATTCTCCGTTGAGATATTGCAGCCGCTGCTGTGTCCAGGCCCAGGAGCCTTAGCACTGTGCTGTGATGTCACTCAATACCACTGACATCACTAGGTGTAAACAACATCTCTCCTTTGCTGTGTATGTGACTATGGAGCTGTTTGGTGATGTCGTCTATTATGGCCTTCATAGAAGCAACAGGAGATTGTTGCATCCATCTAGAACCCTCAGAACTACAGTGCTATGATGTCACTCACTTCCACAGGCCTTGCAGAGTGTAAACAACAACAACCCAGCTTTGTCGTGTATGTAACCATAGGGATTGTGATGTCACCTAGAACCTTCACAGCAGCGACAGCTTTATGAGGAGCATCAGCACTGCTCTGCCTGAGCAGAACCATCACCGCCATAGGTTGTCAAATAACCCGGATTTAACCCACACAGGTAAGTCCAATGGGGTGCAGGCATGTCCTCTATGCTTACAGCTTCCCGTGGGTGTTGGTTTGATACCGTTTGGGGACAGCCAAGGAGGCATCTGCAGGCAACAAAGGTAGGTGTGTGCTTGTGTGTGTGTTTCCTATGCAGATCCTAAGCCCAGTGTCACATGCAAGTAGGAGGAGTAAGAAGGGTTCCTGGCAAATCCGGGTTATGGATTGCATTTAAAAAGGCCCCGTGGGAGTGCAATGGGCCCCTGTCTTGCTGCTTAGCAATAATGGTATGGGTTTAGGTTCTGCTGTGTGTACTGGTGGTTGACTGCCCCCCAGCCCAGAGTGTGCATGGAAAATTGTCTGGCAGCCTCCCTGACAGCAAGCAGTGATAGTGCCCATGAAGGGGACCTTGTTGGGCCCGCCCCTTTCACGGTTATCGCTTCTCGGCCTTTTGGCTAAGATCAAGTGTAGTATCTGTTCTTATCAGTTTAATATCTGATACGTCCCCTATCTGGGGACCATATATTAAATGGATTTTTGAGAACGGGGGCCGATTTCGAAGCTTGCTTCCGTCGCCCTATGCATTGACCCGATATGGCAGTATCTTCGGGTACAGTGCACCACCCCCTTACAGGGTTAAAAAGAAAGATTCCTACTTTCATTGCTACCTGCTTGCTGGCTAGCCAGCTAGCCAGCCCTGTGGGCCTTGCTGCTGCTGCTGCTGCTGCTGCAGCCAAAAAACAAAAGGTGGTGCTGCTGCTGCTTCTGCTGCTTCTGCTTGTGTCTGGCCGCTGTTGGAGCGTCCAGGCACAGGACTTCTGCTGCTGCTGACTAAATGGCCTCCTTAATTGGATCATTTGAGTAGCCAGCACACCTGTGCAGGTAGGGCATGACATGATAGGCAGCTGCCTTGATAGCGGGTGGGTGCTGAATGTTCCTAATTGACAAAATAAGATTAATGCTTATGAAGAAATATAAAATCTCATCCCTTCCCCAATATCGCGCCACACCCCTACCCCTTAATTCCCTGGTTGAACTTGATGGACATATGTCTTTTTTCGACCGTACTAACTATGTAACTATGTAACATAACATGGGGGGGTCTCCTGGCTGTTCACACAGGTGTGTCATTGCTGTACATTGACCATGCATTGCTTCTGTGGTATTGCAAAGGCAAAGACAAATGCTTCCAGCCATCCATTGCACTAATGGATTGGTCATCAGCTGGCTGTCTATGTCCCGCATCAATATAGACCAAAGTACAGAGGGTTAGGCTATGCTATAGTGCACCTACCTGATGCATCAGAAGGTGCGAGGCCCTTGCTAAATTCTGTGCACAGACTTTGAGATCTATGCTTTAGACTGTATCTAAACCTGCTCCAACATGGACTGACATTCTGGCCTACTTTCAGCCGATGCGACTTGTCTGTCGCTGAACAGTCGCTTTTTATGTATGCAGCACCTATGTATAATGTTGTAAAAATGCTCTAGAAGCTAAAGTCGCAGAAATGTCACACATATTTGGCCTGCAACTTTCTGTGCGACAAATTCAGACAGGAAAAATCAGTATAAATCCTTAGAAAATTATCCCCCAGTGTCTCCATCTGCTGGCGGTATTGAATAAGCATTGCTGCACTGATGGGGTATGCATTAGACGAAAAAAAAGAAGAAAAAGAAGAATAATACGCCCAGAAAAGAGGCGAAAAGGAGAAAAACGTAAAAAAACGTGAAAAAAAAGTAAGAGGAAGAGAAGGGAAAAAAAGGTGGAAATGGGTTTAAAAGTGATTTCGGCGGAGTATATATATATATATATATATATATATATATATATATATATATACGCGCACACACACACATATATATAAACGTATTCTCCGTTGAGATATTGCAGCCGCTGCTGTGTCCAGGCCCAGGAGCCTTAGCACTGTGCTGTGATGTCACTCAATACCACTGACATCACTAGGTGTAAACAACATCTCTCCTTTGCTGTGTATGTGACTATGGAGCTGTTTGGTGATGTCGTCTATTATGGCCTTCATAGAAGCAACAGGAGATTGTTGCATCCATCTAGAACCCTCAGAACTACAGTGCTATGATGTCACTCACTTCCACAGGCCTTGCAGAGTGTAAACAACAACAACCCAGCTTTGTCGTGTATGTAACCATAGGGATTGTGATGTCACCTAGAACCTTCACAGCAGCGACAGCTTTATGAGGAGCATCAGCACTGCTCTGCCTGAGCAGAACCATCACCGCCATAGGTTGTGAAATAACCCGGATTTAACCCACACAGGTAAGTCCAATGGGGTGCAGGCATGTCCTCTATGCTTACAGCTTCCCGTGGGTGTTGGTTTGATACCGTTTGGGGACAGCCAAGGAGGCATCTGCAGGCAACAAAGGTAGGTGTGTGCTTGTGTGTGTGTTTCCTATGCAGATCCTAAGCCCAGTGTCACATGCAAGTAGGAGGAGTAAGAAGGGTTCCTGGCAAATCCGGGTTATGGATTGCATTTAAAAAGGCCCCGTGGGAGTGCAATGGGCCCCTGTCTTGCTGCTTAGCAATAATGGTATGGGTTTAGGTTCTGCTGTGTGTACTGGTGGTTGACTGCCCCCCAGCCCAGAGTGTGCATGGAAAATTGTCTGGCAGCCTCCCTGACAGCAAGCAGTGATAGTGCCCATGAAGGGGACCTTGTTGGGCCCGCCCCTTTCACGGTTATCGCTTCTCGGCCTTTTGGCTAAGATCAAGTGTAGTATCTGTTCTTATCAGTTTAATATCTGATACGTCCCCTATCTGGGGACCATATATTAAATGGATTTTTGAGAACGGGGGCCGATTTCGAAGCTTGCTTCCGTCGCCCTATGCATTGACCCGATATGGCAGTATCTTCGGGTACAGTGCACCACCCCCTTACAGGGTTAAAAAGAAAGATTCCTACTTTCATTGCTACCTGCTTGCTGGCTAGCCAGCTAGCCAGCCCTGTGGGCCTTGCTGCTGCTGCTGCTGCTGCTGCAGCCAAAAAACAAAAGGTGGTGCTGCTGCTGCTTCTGCTGCTTCTGCTTGTGTCTGGCCGCTGTTGGAGCGTCCAGGCACAGGACTTCTGCTGCTGCTGACTAAATGGCCTCCTTAATTGGATCATTTGAGTAGCCAGCACACCTGTGCAGGTAGGGCATGACATGATAGGCAGCTGCCTTGATAGCGGGTGGGTGCTGAATGTTCCTAATTGACAAAATAAGATTAATGCTTATGAAGAAATATAAAATCTCATCCCTTCCCCAATATCGCGCCACACCCCTACCCCTTAATTCCCTGGTTGAACTTGATGGACATATGTCTTTTTTCGACCGTACTAACTATGTAACTATGTAACATAACATGGGGGGGTCTCCTGGCTGTTCACACAGGTGTGTCATTGCTGTACATTGACCATGCATTGCTTCTGTGGTATTGCAAAGGCAAAGACAAATGCTTCCAGCCATCCATTGCACTAATGGATTGGTCATCAGCTGGCTGTCTATGTCCCGCATCAATATAGACCAAAGTACAGAGGGTTAGGCTATGCTATAGTGCACCTACCTGATGCATCAGAAGGTGCGAGGCCCTTGCTAAATTCTGTGCACAGACTTTGAGATCTATGCTTTAGACTGTATCTAAACCTGCTCCAACATGGACTGACATTCTGGCCTACTTTCAGCCGATGCGACTTGTCTGTCGCTGAACAGTCGCTTTTTATGTATTCAGCACCTATGTATAATGTTGTAAAAATGCTCTAGAAGCTAAAGTTGCAGAAATGTCACACATATTTGGCCTGCAACTTTCTGTGCGACAAATTCAGACAGGAAAAATCAGTATAAATCCTTAGAAAATTATCCCCCAGTGTCTCCATCTGCTGGCGGTATTGAATAAGCATTGCTGCACTGATGGGGTATGCATTAGACGAAAAAAAAGAAGAAAAAGAAGAATAATACGCCCAGAAAAGAGGCGAAAAGGAGAAAAACGTAAAAAAACGTGAAAAAAAAGTAAGAGGAAGAGAAGGGAAAAAAAGGTGGAAATGGGTTTAAAAGTGATTTCGGCGGAGAAATATATATATATATATATATATATATATATATATATATATATACGCGCACACACACACATATATATAAACGTATTCTCCGTTGAGATATTGCAGCCGCTGCTGTGTCCAGGCCCAGGAGCCTTAGCACTGTGCTGTGATGTCACTCAATACCACTGACATCACTAGGTGTAAACAACATCTCTCCTTTGCTGTGTATGTGACTATGGAGCTGTTTGGTGATGTCGTCTATTATGGCCTTCATAGAAGCAACAGGAGATTGTTGCATCCATCTAGAACCCTCAGAACTACAGTGCTATGATGTCACTCACTTCCACAGGCCTTGCAGAGTGTAAACAACAACAACCCAGCTTTGTCGTGTATGTAACCATAGGGATTGTGATGTCACCTAGAACCTTCACAGCAGCGACAGCTTTATGAGGAGCATCAGCACTGCTCTGCCTGAGCAGAACCATCACCGCCATAGGTTGTGAAATAACCCGGATTTAACCCACACAGGTAAGTCCAATGGGGTGCAGGCATGTCCTCTATGCTTACAGCTTCCCGTGGGTGTTGGTTTGATACCGTTTGGGGACAGCCAAGGAGGCATCTGCAGGCAACAAAGGTAGGTGTGTGCTTGTGTGTGTGTTTCCTATGCAGATCCTAAGCCCAGTGTCACATGCAAGTAGGAGGAGTAAGAAGGGTTCCTGGCAAATCCGGGTTATGGATTGCATTTAAAAAGGCCCCGTGGGAGTGCAATGGGCCCCTGTCTTGCTGCTTAGCAATAATGGTATGGGTTTAGGTTCTGCTGTGTGTACTGGTGGTTGACTGCCCCCCAGCCCAGAGTGTGCATGGAAAATTGTCTGGCAGCCTCCCTGACAGCAAGCAGTGATAGTGCCCATGAAGGGGACCTTGTTGGGCCCGCCCCTTTCACGGTTATCGCTTCTCGGCCTTTTGGCTAAGATCAAGTGTAGTATCTGTTCTTATCAGTTTAATATCTGATACGTCCCCTATCTGGGGACCATATATTAAATGGATTTTTGAGAACGGGGGCCGATTTCGAAGCTTGCTTCCGTCGCCCTATGCATTGACCCGATATGGCAGTATCTTCGGGTACAGTGCACCACCCCCTTACAGGGTTAAAAAGAAAGATTCCTACTTTCATTGCTACCTGCTTGCTGGCTAGCCAGCTAGCCAGCCCTGTGGGCCTTGCTGCTGCTGCTGCTGCTGCTGCAGCCAAAAAACAAAAGGTGGTGCTGCTGCTGCTTCTGCTGCTTCTGCTTGTGTCTGGCCGCTGTTGGAGCGTCCAGGCACAGGACTTCTGCTGCTGCTGACTAAATGGCCTCCTTAATTGGATCATTTGAGTAGCCAGCACACCTGTGCAGGTAGGGCATGACATGATAGGCAGCTGCCTTGATAGCGGGTGGGTGCTGAATGTTCCTAATTGACAAAATAAGATTAATGCTTATGAAGAAATATAAAATCTCATCCCTTCCCCAATATCGCGCCACACCCCTACCCCTTAATTCCCTGGTTGAACTTGATGGACATATGTCTTTTTTCGACCGTACTAACTATGTAACTATGTAACATAACATGGGGGGGTCTCCTGGCTGTTCACACAGGTGTGTCATTGCTGTACATTGACCATGCATTGCTTCTGTGGTATTGCAAAGGCAAAGACAAATGCTTCCAGCCATCCATTGCACTAATGGATTGGTCATCAGCTGGCTGTCTATGTCCCGCATCAATATAGACCAAAGTACAGAGGGTTAGGCTATGCTATAGTGCACCTACCTGATGCATCAGAAGGTGCGAGGCCCTTGCTAAATTCTGTGCACAGACTTTGAGATCTATGCTTTAGACTGTATCTAAACCTGCTCCAACATGGACTGACATTCTGGCCTACTTTCAGCCGATGCGACTTGTCTGTCGCTGAACAGTCGCTTTTTATGTATTCAGCACCTATGTATAATGTTGTAAAAATGCTCTAGAAGCTAAAGTCGCAGAAATGTCACACATATTTGGCCTGCAACTTTCTGTGCGACAAATTCAGACAGGAAAAATCAGTATAAATCCTTAGAAAATTATCCCCCAGTGTCTCCATCTGCTGGCGGTATTGAATAAGCATTGCTGCACTGATGGGGTATGCATTAGACGAAAAAAAAGAAGAAAAAGAAGAATAATACGCCCAGAAAAGAGGCGAAAAGGAGAAAAACGTAAAAAAACGTGAAAAAAAAGTAAGAGGAAGAGAAGGGAAAAAAAGGTGGAAATGGGTTTAAAAGTGATTTCGGCGGAGAATATATATATATATATATATATATATATATATATATATATATATATATACGCGCACACACACACATATATATAAACGTATTCTCCGTTGAGATATTGCAGCCGCTGCTGTGTCCAGGCCCAGGAGCCTTAGCACTGTGCTGTGATGTCACTCAATACCACTGACATCACTAGGTGTAAACAACATCTCTCCTTTGCTGTGTATGTGACTATGGAGCTGTTTGGTGATGTCGTCTATTATGGCCTTCATAGAAGCAACAGGAGATTGTTGCATCCATCTAGAACCCTCAGAACTACAGTGCTATGATGTCACTCACTTCCACAGGCCTTGCAGAGTGTAAACAACAACAACCCAGCTTTGTCGTGTATGTAACCATAGGGATTGTGATGTCACCTAGAACCTTCACAGCAGCGACAGCTTTATGAGGAGCATCAGCACTGCTCTGCCTGAGCAGAACCATCACCGCCATAGGTTGTCAAATAACCCGGATTTAACCCACACAGGTAAGTCCAATGGGGTGCAGGCATGTCCTCTATGCTTACAGCTTCCCGTGGGTGTTGGTTTGATACCGTTTGGGGACAGCCAAGGAGGCATCTGCAGGCAACAAAGGTAGGTGTGTGCTTGTGTGTGTGTTTCCTATGCAGATCCTAAGCCCAGTGTCACATGCAAGTAGGAGGAGTAAGAAGGGTTCCTGGCAAATCCGGGTTATGGATTGCATTTAAAAAGGCCCCGTGGGAGTGCAATGGGCCCCTGTCTTGCTGCTTAGCAATAATGGTATGGGTTTAGGTTCTGCTGTGTGTACTGGTGGTTGACTGCCCCCCAGCCCAGAGTGTGCATGGAAAATTGTCTGGCAGCCTCCCTGACAGCAAGCAGTGATAGTGCCCATGAAGGGGACCTTGTTGGGCCCGCCCCTTTCACGGTTATCGCTTCTCGGCCTTTTGGCTAAGATCAAGTGTAGTATCTGTTCTTATCAGTTTAATATCTGATACGTCCCCTATCTGGGGACCATATATTAAATGGATTTTTGAGAACGGGGGCCGATTTCGAAGCTTGCTTCCGTCGCCCTATGCATTGACCCGATATGGCAGTATCTTCGGGTACAGTGCACCACCCCCTTACAGGGTTAAAAAGAAAGATTCCTACTTTCATTGCTACCTGCTTGCTGGCTAGCCAGCTAGCCAGCCCTGTGGGCCTTGCTGCTGCTGCTGCTGCTGCTGCAGCCAAAAAACAAAAGGTGGTGCTGCTGCTGCTTCTGCTGCTTCTGCTTGTGTCTGGCCGCTGTTGGAGCGTCCAGGCACAGGACTTCTGCTGCTGCTGACTAAATGGCCTCCTTAATTGGATCATTTGAGTAGCCAGCACACCTGTGCAGGTAGGGCATGACATGATAGGCAGCTGCCTTGATAGCGGGTGGGTGCTGAATGTTCCTAATTGACAAAATAAGATTAATGCTTATGAAGAAATATAAAATCTCATCCCTTCCCCAATATCGCGCCACACCCCTACCCCTTAATTCCCTGGTTGAACTTGATGGACATATGTCTTTTTTCGACCGTACTAACTATGTAACTATGTAACATAACATGGGGGGGTCTCCTGGCTGTTCACACAGGTGTGTCATTGCTGTACATTGACCATGCATTGCTTCTGTGGTATTGCAAAGGCAAAGACAAATGCTTCCAGCCATCCATTGCACTAATGGATTGGTCATCAGCTGGCTGTCTATGTCCCGCATCAATATAGACCAAAGTACAGAGGGTTAGGCTATGCTATAGTGCACCTACCTGATGCATCAGAAGGTGCGAGGCCCTTGCTAAATTCTGTGCACAGACTTTGAGATCTATGCTTTAGACTGTATCTAAACCTGCTCCAACATGGACTGACATTCTGGCCTACTTTCAGCCGATGCGACTTGTCTGTCGCTGAACAGTCGCTTTTTATGTATTCAGCACCTATGTATAATGTTGTAAAAATGCTCTAGAAGCTAAAGTCGCAGAAATGTCACACATATTTGGCCTGCAACTTTCTGTGCGACAAATTCAGACAGGAAAAATCAGTATAAATCCTTAGAAAATTATCCCCCAGTGTCTCCATCTGCTGGCGGTATTGAATAAGCATTGCTGCACTGATGGGGTATGCATTAGACGAAAAAAAAGAAGAAAAAGAAGAATAATACGCCCAGAAAAGAGGCGAAAAGGAGAAAAACGTAAAAAAACGTGAAAAAAAAGTAAGAGGAAGAGAAGGGAAAAAAAGGTGGAAATGGGTTTAAAAGTGATTTCGGCGGAGAAATATATATATATATATATATATATATATATATATATATATATACGCGCACACACACACATATATATAAACGTATTCTCCGTTGAGATATTGCAGCCGCTGCTGTGTCCAGGCCCAGGAGCCTTAGCACTGTGCTGTGATGTCACTCAATACCACTGACATCACTAGGTGTAAACAACATCTCTCCTTTGCTGTGTATGTGACTATGGAGCTGTTTGGTGATGTCGTCTATTATGGCCTTCATAGAAGCAACAGGAGATTGTTGCATCCATCTAGAACCCTCAGAACTACAGTGCTATGATGTCACTCACTTCCACAGGCCTTGCAGAGTGTAAACAACAACAACCCAGCTTTGTCGTGTATGTAACCATAGGGATTGTGATGTCACCTAGAACCTTCACAGCAGCGACAGCTTTATGAGGAGCATCAGCACTGCTCTGCCTGAGCAGAACCATCACCGCCATAGGTTGTCAAATAACCCGGATTTAACCCACACAGGTAAGTCCAATGGGGTGCAGGCATGTCCTCTATGCTTACAGCTTCCCGTGGGTGTTGGTTTGATACCGTTTGGGGACAGCCAAGGAGGCATCTGCAGGCAACAAAGGTAGGTGTGTGCTTGTGTGTGTGTTTCCTATGCAGATCCTAAGCCCAGTGTCACATGCAAGTAGGAGGAGTAAGAAGGGTTCCTGGCAAATCCGGGTTATGGATTGCATTTAAAAAGGCCCCGTGGGAGTGCAATGGGCCCCTGTCTTGCTGCTTAGCAATAATGGTATGGGTTTAGGTTCTGCTGTGTGTACTGGTGGTTGACTGCCCCCCAGCCCAGAGTGTGCATGGAAAATTGTCTGGCAGCCTCCCTGACAGCAAGCAGTGATAGTGCCCATGAAGGGGACCTTGTTGGGCCCGCCCCTTTCACGGTTATCGCTTCTCGGCCTTTTGGCTAAGATCAAGTGTAGTATCTGTTCTTATCAGTTTAATATCTGATACGTCCCCTATCTGGGGACCATATATTAAATGGATTTTTGAGAACGGGGGCCGATTTCGAAGCTTGCTTCCGTCGCCCTATGCATTGACCCGATATGGCAGTATCTTCGGGTACAGTGCACCACCCCCTTACAGGGTTAAAAAGAAAGATTCCTACTTTCATTGCTACCTGCTTGCTGGCTAGCCAGCTAGCCAGCCCTGTGGGCCTTGCTGCTGCTGCTGCTGCTGCTGCAGCCAAAAAACAAAAGGTGGTGCTGCTGCTGCTTCTGCTGCTTCTGCTTGTGTCTGGCCGCTGTTGGAGCGTCCAGGCACAGGACTTCTGCTGCTGCTGACTAAATGGCCTCCTTAATTGGATCATTTGAGTAGCCAGCACACCTGTGCAGGTAGGGCATGACATGATAGGCAGCTGCCTTGATAGCGGGTGGGTGCTGAATGTTCCTAATTGACAAAATAAGATTAATGCTTATGAAGAAATATAAAATCTCATCCCTTCCCCAATATCGCGCCACACCCCTACCCCTTAATTCCCTGGTTGAACTTGATGGACATATGTCTTTTTTCGACCGTACTAACTATGTAACTATGTAACATAACATGGGGGGGTCTCCTGGCTGTTCACACAGGTGTGTCATTGCTGTACATTGACCATGCATTGCTTCTGTGGTATTGCAAAGGCAAAGACAAATGCTTCCAGCCATCCATTGCACTAATGGATTGGTCATCAGCTGGCTGTCTATGTCCCGCATCAATATAGACCAAAGTACAGAGGGTTAGGCTATGCTATAGTGCACCTACCTGATGCATCAGAAGGTGCGAGGCCCTTGCTAAATTCTGTGCACAGACTTTGAGATCTATGCTTTAGACTGTATCTAAACCTGCTCCAACATGGACTGACATTCTGGCCTACTTTCAGCCGATGCGACTTGTCTGTCGCTGAACAGTCGCTTTTTATGTATTCAGCACCTATGTATAATGTTGTAAAAATGCTCTAGAAGCTAAAGTTGCAGAAATGTCACACATATTTGGCCTGCAACTTTCTGTGCGACAAATTCAGACAGGAAAAATCAGTATAAATCCTTAGAAAATTATCCCCCAGTGTCTCCATCTGCTGGCGGTATTGAATAAGCATTGCTGCACTGATGGGGTATGCATTAGACGAAAAAAAAGAAGAAAAAGAAGAATAATACGCCCAGAAAAGAGGCGAAAAGGAGAAAAACGTAAAAAAACGTGAAAAAAAAGTAAGAGGAAGAGAAGGGAAAAAAAGGTGGAAATGGGTTTAAAAGTGATTTCGGCGGAGAAATATATATATATATATATATATATATATATATATATATATATATATATACGCGCACACACACACATATATATAAACGTATTCTCCGTTGAGATATTGCAGCCGCTGCTGTGTCCAGGCCCAGGAGCCTTAGCACTGTGCTGTGATGTCACTCAATACCACTGACATCACTAGGTGTAAACAACATCTCTCCTTTGCTGTGTATGTGACTATGGAGCTGTTTGGTGATGTCGTCTATTATGGCCTTCATAGAAGCAACAGGAGATTGTTGCATCCATCTAGAACCCTCAGAACTACAGTGCTATGATGTCACTCACTTCCACAGGCCTTGCAGAGTGTAAACAACAACAACCCAGCTTTGTCGTGTATGTAACCATAGGGATTGTGATGTCACCTAGAACCTTCACAGCAGCGACAGCTTTATGAGGAGCATCAGCACTGCTCTGCCTGAGCAGAACCATCACCGCCATAGGTTGTCAAATAACCCGGATTTAACCCACACAGGTAAGTCCAATGGGGTGCAGGCATGTCCTCTATGCTTACAGCTTCCCGTGGGTGTTGGTTTGATACCGTTTGGGGACAGCCAAGGAGGCATCTGCAGGCAACAAAGGTAGGTGTGTGCTTGTGTGTGTGTTTCCTATGCAGATCCTAAGCCCAGTGTCACATGCAAGTAGGAGGAGTAAGAAGGGTTCCTGGCAAATCCGGGTTATGGATTGCATTTAAAAAGGCCCCGTGGGAGTGCAATGGGCCCCTGTCTTGCTGCTTAGCAATAATGGTATGGGTTTAGGTTCTGCTGTGTGTACTGGTGGTTGACTGCCCCCCAGCCCAGAGTGTGCATGGAAAATTGTCTGGCAGCCTCCCTGACAGCAAGCAGTGATAGTGCCCATGAAGGGGACCTTGTTGGGCCCGCCCCTTTCACGGTTATCGCTTCTCGGCCTTTTGGCTAAGATCAAGTGTAGTATCTGTTCTTATCAGTTTAATATCTGATACGTCCCCTATCTGGGGACCATATATTAAATGGATTTTTGAGAACGGGGGCCGATTTCGAAGCTTGCTTCCGTCGCCCTATGCATTGACCCGATATGGCAGTATCTTCGGGTACAGTGCACCACCCCCTTACAGGGTTAAAAAGAAAGATTCCTACTTTCATTGCTACCTGCTTGCTGGCTAGCCAGCTAGCCAGCCCTGTGGGCCTTGCTGCTGCTGCTGCTGCTGCTGCAGCCAAAAAACAAAAGGTGGTGCTGCTGCTGCTTCTGCTGCTTCTGCTTGTGTCTGGCCGCTGTTGGAGCGTCCAGGCACAGGACTTCTGCTGCTGCTGACTAAATGGCCTCCTTAATTGGATCATTTGAGTAGCCAGCACACCTGTGCAGGTAGGGCATGACATGATAGGCAGCTGCCTTGATAGCGGGTGGGTGCTGAATGTTCCTAATTGACAAAATAAGATTAATGCTTATGAAGAAATATAAAATCTCATCCCTTCCCCAATATCGCGCCACACCCCTACCCCTTAATTCCCTGGTTGAACTTGATGGACATATGTCTTTTTTCGACCGTACTAACTATGTAACTATGTAACATAACATGGGGGGGTCTCCTGGCTGTTCACACAGGTGTGTCATTGCTGTACATTGACCATGCATTGCTTCTGTGGTATTGCAAAGGCAAAGACAAATGCTTCCAGCCATCCATTGCACTAATGGATTGGTCATCAGCTGGCTGTCTATGTCCCGCATCAATATAGACCAAAGTACAGAGGGTTAGGCTATGCTATAGTGCACCTACCTGATGCATCAGAAGGTGCGAGGCCCTTGCTAAATTCTGTGCACAGACTTTGAGATCTATGCTTTAGACTGTATCTAAACCTGCTCCAACATGGACTGACATTCTGGCCTACTTTCAGCCGATGCGACTTGTCTGTCGCTGAACAGTCGCTTTTTATGTATTCAGCACCTATGTATAATGTTGTAAAAATGCTCTAGAAGCTAAAGTCGCAGAAATGTCACACATATTTGGCCTGCAACTTTCTGTGCGACAAATTCAGACAGGAAAAATCAGTATAAATCCTTAGAAAATTATCCCCCAGTGTCTCCATCTGCTGGCGGTATTGAATAAGCATTGCTGCACTGATGGGGTATGCATTAGACGAAAAAAAAGAAGAAAAAGAAGAATAATACGCCCAGAAAAGAGGCGAAAAGGAGAAAAACGTAAAAAAACGTGAAAAAAAAGTAAGAGGAAGAGAAGGGAAAAAAAGGTGGAAATGGGTTTAAAAGTGATTTCGGCGGAGAAATATATATATATATATATATATATATATATATATATATATATATATACGCGCACACACACACACATATATATAAACGTATTCTCCGTTGAGATATTGCAGCCGCTGCTGTGTCCAGGCCCAGGAGCCTTAGCACTGTGCTGTGATGTCACTCAATACCACTGACATCACTAGGTGTAAACAACATCTCTCCTTTGCTGTGTATGTGACTATGGAGCTGTTTGGTGATGTCGTCTATTATGGCCTTCATAGAAGCAACAGGAGATTGTTGCATCCATCTAGAACCCTCAGAACTACAGTGCTATGATGTCACTCACTTCCACAGGCCTTGCAGAGTGTAAACAACAACAACCCAGCTTTGTCGTGTATGTAACCATAGGGATTGTGATGTCACCTAGAACCTTCACAGCAGCGACAGCTTTATGAGGAGCATCAGCACTGCTCTGCCTGAGCAGAACCATCACCGCCATAGGTTGTCAAATAACCCGGATTTAACCCACACAGGTAAGTCCAATGGGGTGCAGGCATGTCCTCTATGCTTACAGCTTCCCGTGGGTGTTGGTTTGATACCGTTTGGGGACAGCCAAGGAGGCATCTGCAGGCAACAAAGGTAGGTGTGTGCTTGTGTGTGTGTTTCCTATGCAGATCCTAAGCCCAGTGTCACATGCAAGTAGGAGGAGTAAGAAGGGTTCCTGGCAAATCCGGGTTATGGATTGCATTTAAAAAGGCCCCGTGGGAGTGCAATGGGCCCCTGTCTTGCTGCTTAGCAATAATGGTATGGGTTTAGGTTCTGCTGTGTGTACTGGTGGTTGACTGCCCCCCAGCCCAGAGTGTGCATGGAAAATTGTCTGGCAGCCTCCCTGACAGCAAGCAGTGATAGTGCCCATGAAGGGGACCTTGTTGGGCCCGCCCCTTTCACGGTTATCGCTTCTCGGCCTTTTGGCTAAGATCAAGTGTAGTATCTGTTCTTATCAGTTTAATATCTGATACGTCCCCTATCTGGGGACCATATATTAAATGGATTTTTGAGAACGGGGGCCGATTTCGAAGCTTGCTTCCGTCGCCCTATGCATTGACCCGATATGGCAGTATCTTCGGGTACAGTGCACCACCCCCTTACAGGGTTAAAAAGAAAGATTCCTACTTTCATTGCTACCTGCTTGCTGGCTAGCCAGCTAGCCAGCCCTGTGGGCCTTGCTGCTGCTGCTGCTGCTGCTGCAGCCAAAAAACAAAAGGTGGTGCTGCTGCTGCTTCTGCTGCTTCTGCTTGTGTCTGGCCGCTGTTGGAGCGTCCAGGCACAGGACTTCTGCTGCTGCTGACTAAATGGCCTCCTTAATTGGATCATTTGAGTAGCCAGCACACCTGTGCAGGTAGGGCATGACATGATAGGCAGCTGCCTTGATAGCGGGTGGGTGCTGAATGTTCCTAATTGACAAAATAAGATTAATGCTTATGAAGAAATATAAAATCTCATCCCTTCCCCAATATCGCGCCACACCCCTACCCCTTAATTCCCTGGTTGAACTTGATGGACATATGTCTTTTTTCGACCGTACTAACTATGTAACTATGTAACATAACATGGGGGGGTCTCCTGGCTGTTCACACAGGTGTGTCATTGCTGTACATTGACCATGCACATTGCTTCTGTGGTATTGCAAAGGCAAAGACAAATGCTTCCAGCCATCCATTGCACTAATGGATTGGTCATCAGCTGGCTGTCTATGTCCCGCATCAATATAGACCAAAGTACAGAGGGTTAGGCTATGCTATAGTGCACCTACCTGATGCATCAGAAGGTGCGAGGCCCTTGCTAAATTCTGTGCACAGACTTTGAGATCTATGCTTTAGACTGTATCTAAACCTGCTCCAACATGGACTGACATTCTGGCCTACTTTCAGCCGATGCGACTTGTCTGTCGCTGAACAGTCGCTTTTTATGTATTCAGCACCTATGTATAATGTTGTAAAAATGCTCTAGAAGCTAAAGTCGCAGAAATGTCACACATATTTGGCCTGCAACTTTCTGTGCGACAAATTCAGACAGGAAAAATCAGTATAAATCCTTAGAAAATTATCCCCCAGTGTCTCCATCTGCTGGCGGTATTGAATAAGCATTGCTGCACTGATGGGGTATGCATTAGACGAAAAAAAAGAAGAAAAAGAAGAATAATACGCCCAGAAAAGAGGCGAAAAGGAGAAAAACGTAAAAAAACGTGAAAAAAAAGTAAGAGGAAGAGAAGGGAAAAAAAGGTGGAAATGGGTTTAAAAGTGATTTCGGCGGAGAAATATATATATATATATATATATATATATATATATATATATATATATATACGCGCACACACACACATATATATAAACGTATTCTCCGTTGAGATATTGCAGCCGCTGCTGTGTCCAGGCCCAGGAGCCTTAGCACTGTGCTGTGATGTCACTCAATACCACTGACATCACTAGGTGTAAACAACATCTCTCCTTTGCTGTGTATGTGACTATGGAGCTGTTTGGTGATGTCGTCTATTATGGCCTTCATAGAAGCAACAGGAGATTGTTGCATCCATCTAGAACCCTCAGAACTACAGTGCTATGATGTCACTCACTTCCACAGGCCTTGCAGAGTGTAAACAACAACAACCCAGCTTTGTCGTGTATGTAACCATAGGGATTGTGATGTCACCTAGAACCTTCACAGCAGCGACAGCTTTATGAGGAGCATCAGCACTGCTCTGCCTGAGCAGAACCATCACCGCCATAGGTTGTCAAATAACCCGGATTTAACCCACACAGGTAAGTCCAATGGGGTGCAGGCATGTCCTCTATGCTTACAGCTTCCCGTGGGTGTTGGTTTGATACCGTTTGGGGACAGCCAAGGAGGCATCTGCAGGCAACAAAGGTAGGTGTGTGCTTGTGTGTGTGTTTCCTATGCAGATCCTAAGCCCAGTGTCACATGCAAGTAGGAGGAGTAAGAAGGGTTCCTGGCAAATCCGGGTTATGGATTGCATTTAAAAAGGCCCCGTGGGAGTGCAATGGGCCCCTGTCTTGCTGCTTAGCAATAATGGTATGGGTTTAGGTTCTGCTGTGTGTACTGGTGGTTGACTGCCCCCCAGCCCAGAGTGTGCATGGAAAATTGTCTGGCAGCCTCCCTGACAGCAAGCAGTGATAGTGCCCATGAAGGGGACCTTGTTGGGCCCGCCCCTTTCACGGTTATCGCTTCTCGGCCTTTTGGCTAAGATCAAGTGTAGTATCTGTTCTTATCAGTTTAATATCTGATACGTCCCCTATCTGGGGACCATATATTAAATGGATTTTTGAGAACGGGGGCCGATTTCGAAGCTTGCTTCCGTCGCCCTATGCATTGACCCGATATGGCAGTATCTTCGGGTACAGTGCACCACCCCCTTACAGGGTTAAAAAGAAAGATTCCTACTTTCATTGCTACCTGCTTGCTGGCTAGCCAGCTAGCCAGCCCTGTGGGCCTTGCTGCTGCTGCTGCTGCTGCTGCAGCCAAAAAACAAAAGGTGGTGCTGCTGCTGCTTCTGCTGCTTCTGCTTGTGTCTGGCCGCTGTTGGAGCGTCCAGGCACAGGACTTCTGCTGCTGCTGACTAAATGGCCTCCTTAATTGGATCATTTGAGTAGCCAGCACACCTGTGCAGGTAGGGCATGACATGATAGGCAGCTGCCTTGATAGCGGGTGGGTGCTGAATGTTCCTAATTGACAAAATAAGATTAATGCTTATGAAGAAATATAAAATCTCATCCCTTCCCCAATATCGCGCCACACCCCTACCCCTTAATTCCCTGGTTGAACTTGATGGACATATGTCTTTTTTCGACCGTACTAACTATGTAACTATGTAACATAACATGGGGGGGTCTCCTGGCTGTTCACACAGGTGTGTCATTGCTGTACATTGACCATGCATTGCTTCTGTGGTATTGCAAAGGCAAAGACAAATGCTTCCAGCCATCCATTGCACTAATGGATTGGTCATCAGCTGGCTGTCTATGTCCCGCATCAATATAGACCAAAGTACAGAGGGTTAGGCTATGCTATAGTGCACCTACCTGATGCATCAGAAGGTGCGAGGCCCTTGCTAAATTCTGTGCACAGACTTTGAGATCTATGCTTTAGACTGTATCTAAACCTGCTCCAACATGGACTGACATTCTGGCCTACTTTCAGCCGATGCGACTTGTCTGTCGCTGAACAGTCGCTTTTTATGTATGCAGCACCTATGTATAATGTTGTAAAAATGCTCTAGAAGCTAAAGTCGCAGAAATGTCACACATATTTGGCCTGCAACTTTCTGTGCGACAAATTCAGACAGGAAAAATCAGTATAAATCCTTAGAAAATTATCCCCCAGTGTCTCCATCTGCTGGCGGTATTGAATAAGCATTGCTGCACTGATGGGGTATGCATTAGACGAAAAAAAAGAAGAAAAAGAAGAATAATACGCCCAGAAAAGAGGCGAAAAGGAGAAAAACGTAAAAAAACGTGAAAAAAAAGTAAGAGGAAGAGAAGGGAAAAAAAGGTGGAAATGGGTTTAAAAGTGATTTCGGCGGAGAAATATATATATATATATATATATATATATATATATATACGCGCACACACACACATATATATAAACGTATTCTCCGTTGAGATATTGCAGCCGCTGCTGTGTCCAGGCCCAGGAGCCTTAGCACTGTGCTGTGATGTCACTCAATACCACTGACATCACTAGGTGTAAACAACATCTCTCCTTTGCTGTGTATGTGACTATGGAGCTGTTTGGTGATGTCGTCTATTATGGCCTTCATAGAAGCAACAGGAGATTGTTGCATCCATCTAGAACCCTCAGAACTACAGTGCTATGATGTCACTCACTTCCACAGGCCTTGCAGAGTGTAAACAACAACAACCCAGCTTTGTCGTGTATGTAACCATAGGGATTGTGATGTCACCTAGAACCTTCACAGCAGCGACAGCTTTATGAGGAGCATCAGCACTGCTCTGCCTGAGCAGAACCATCACCGCCATAGGTTGTGAAATAACCCGGATTTAACCCACACAGGTAAGTCCAATGGGGTGCAGGCATGTCCTCTATGCTTACAGCTTCCCGTGGGTGTTGGTTTGATACCGTTTGGGGACAGCCAAGGAGGCATCTGCAGGCAACAAAGGTAGGTGTGTGCTTGTGTGTGTGTTTCCTATGCAGATCCTAAGCCCAGTGTCACATGCAAGTAGGAGGAGTAAGAAGGGTTCCTGGCAAATCCGGGTTATGGATTGCATTTAAAAAGGCCCCGTGGGAGTGCAATGGGCCCCTGTCTTGCTGCTTAGCAATAATGGTATGGGTTTAGGTTCTGCTGTGTGTACTGGTGGTTGACTGCCCCCCAGCCCAGAGTGTGCATGGAAAATTGTCTGGCAGCCTCCCTGACAGCAAGCAGTGATAGTGCCCATGAAGGGGACCTTGTTGGGCCCGCCCCTTTCACGGTTATCGCTTCTCGGCCTTTTGGCTAAGATCAAGTGTAGTATCTGTTCTTATCAGTTTAATATCTGATACGTCCCCTATCTGGGGACCATATATTAAATGGATTTTTGAGAACGGGGGCCGATTTCGAAGCTTGCTTCCGTCGCCCTATGCATTGACCCGATATGGCAGTATCTTCGGGTACAGTGCACCACCCCCTTACAGGGTTAAAAAGAAAGATTCCTACTTTCATTGCTACCTGCTTGCTGGCTAGCCAGCTAGCCAGCCCTGTGGGCCTTGCTGCTGCTGCTGCTGCTGCTGCAGCCAAAAAACAAAAGGTGGTGCTGCTGCTGCTTCTGCTGCTTCTGCTTGTGTCTGGCCGCTGTTGGAGCGTCCAGGCACAGGACTTCTGCTGCTGCTGACTAAATGGCCTCCTTAATTGGATCATTTGAGTAGCCAGCACACCTGTGCAGGTAGGGCATGACATGATAGGCAGCTGCCTTGATAGCGGGTGGGTGCTGAATGTTCCTAATTGACAAAATAAGATTAATGCTTATGAAGAAATATAAAATCTCATCCCTTCCCCAATATCGCGCCACACCCCTACCCCTTAATTCCCTGGTTGAACTTGATGGACATATGTCTTTTTTCGACCGTACTAACTATGTAACTATGTAACATAACATGGGGGGGTCTCCTGGCTGTTCACACAGGTGTGTCATTGCTGTACATTGACCATGCATTGCTTCTGTGGTATTGCAAAGGCAAAGACAAATGCTTCCAGCCATCCATTGCACTAATGGATTGGTCATCAGCTGGCTGTCTATGTCCCGCATCAATATAGACCAAAGTACAGAGGGTTAGGCTATGCTATAGTGCACCTACCTGATGCATCAGAAGGTGCGAGGCCCTTGCTAAATTCTGTGCACAGACTTTGAGATCTATGCTTTAGACTGTATCTAAACCTGCTCCAACATGGACTGACATTCTGGCCTACTTTCAGCCGATGCGACTTGTCTGTCGCTGAACAGTCGCTTTTTATGTATTCAGCACCTATGTATAATGTTGTAAAAATGCTCTAGAAGCTAAAGTTGCAGAAATGTCACACATATTTGGCCTGCAACTTTCTGTGCGACAAATTCAGACAGGAAAAATCAGTATAAATCCTTAGAAAATTATCCCCCAGTGTCTCCATCTGCTGGCGGTATTGAATAAGCATTGCTGCACTGATGGGGTATGCATTAGACGAAAAAAAAGAAGAAAAAGAAGAATAATACGCCCAGAAAAGAGGCGAAAAGGAGAAAAACGTAAAAAAACGTGAAAAAAAAGTAAGAGGAAGAGAAGGGAAAAAAAGGTGGAAATGGGTTTAAAAGTGATTTCGGCGGAGAAATATATATATATATATATATATATATATATATATATATATATATACGCGCACACACACACATATATATAAACGTATTCTCCGTTGAGATATTGCAGCCGCTGCTGTGTCCAGGCCCAGGAGCCTTAGCACTGTGCTGTGATGTCACTCAATACCACTGACATCACTAGGTGTAAACAACATCTCTCCTTTGCTGTGTATGTGACTATGGAGCTGTTTGGTGATGTCGTCTATTATGGCCTTCATAGAAGCAACAGGAGATTGTTGCATCCATCTAGAACCCTCAGAACTACAGTGCTATGATGTCACTCACTTCCACAGGCCTTGCAGAGTGTAAACAACAACAACCCAGCTTTGTCGTGTATGTAACCATAGGGATTGTGATGTCACCTAGAACCTTCACAGCAGCGACAGCTTTATGAGGAGCATCAGCACTGCTCTGCCTGAGCAGAACCATCACCGCCATAGGTTGTGAAATAACCCGGATTTAACCCACACAGGTAAGTCCAATGGGGTGCAGGCATGTCCTCTATGCTTACAGCTTCCCGTGGGTGTTGGTTTGATACCGTTTGGGGACAGCCAAGGAGGCATCTGCAGGCAACAAAGGTAGGTGTGTGCTTGTGTGTGTGTTTCCTATGCAGATCCTAAGCCCAGTGTCACATGCAAGTAGGAGGAGTAAGAAGGCTTCCTGGCAAATCCGGGTTATGGATTGCATTTAAAAAGGCCCCGTGGGAGTGCAATGGGCCCCTGTCTTGCTGCTTAGCAATAATGGTATGGGTTTAGGTTCTGCTGTGTGTACTGGTGGTTGACTGCCCCCCAGCCCAGAGTGTGCATGGAAAATTGTCTGGCAGCCTCCCTGACAGCAAGCAGTGATAGTGCCCATGAAGGGGACCTTGTTGGGCCCGCCCCTTTCACGGTTATCGCTTCTCGGCCTTTTGGCTAAGATCAAGTGTAGTATCTGTTCTTATCAGTTTAATATCTGATACGTCCCCTATCTGGGGACCATATATTAAATGGATTTTTGAGAACGGGGGCCGATTTCGAAGCTTGCTTCCGTCGCCCTATGCATTGACCCGATATGGCAGTATCTTCGGGTACAGTGCACCACCCCCTTACAGGGTTAAAAAGAAAGATTCCTACTTTCATTGCTACCTGCTTGCTGGCTAGCCAGCTAGCCAGCCCTGTGGGCCTTGCTGCTGCTGCTGCTGCTGCTGCAGCCAAAAAACAAAAGGTGGTGCTGCTGCTGCTTCTGCTGCTTCTGCTTGTGTCTGGCCGCTGTTGGAGCGTCCAGGCACAGGACTTCTGCTGCTGCTGACTAAATGGCCTCCTTAATTGGATCATTTGAGTAGCCAGCACACCTGTGCAGGTAGGGCATGACATGATAGGCAGCTGCCTTGATAGCGGGTGGGTGCTGAATGTTCCTAATTGACAAAATAAGATTAATGCTTATGAAGAAATATAAAATCTCATCCCTTCCCCAATATCGCGCCACACCCCTACCCCTTAATTCCCTGGTTGAACTTGATGGACATATGTCTTTTTTCGACCGTACTAACTATGTAACTATGTAACATAACATGGGGGGGTCTCCTGGCTGTTCACACAGGTGTGTCATTGCTGTACATTGACCATGCATTGCTTCTGTGGTATTGCAAAGGCAAAGACAAATGCTTCCAGCCATCCATTGCACTAATGGATTGGTCATCAGCTGGCTGTCTATGTCCCGCATCAATATAGACCAAAGTACAGAGGGTTAGGCTATGCTATAGTGCACCTACCTGATGCATCAGAAGGTGCGAGGCCCTTGCTAAATTCTGTGCACAGACTTTGAGATCTATGCTTTAGACTGTATCTAAACCTGCTCCAACATGGACTGACATTCTGGCCTACTTTCAGCCGATGCGACTTGTCTGTCGCTGAACAGTCGCTTTTTATGTATTCAGCACCTATGTATAATGTTGTAAAAATGCTCTAGAAGCTAAAGTCGCAGAAATGTCACACATATTTGGCCTGCAACTTTCTGTGCGACAAATTCAGACAGGAAAAATCAGTATAAATCCTTAGAAAATTATCCCCCAGTGTCTCCATCTGCTGGCGGTATTGAATAAGCATTGCTGCACTGATGGGGTATGCATTAGACGAAAAAAAAGAAGAAAAAGAAGAATAATACGCCCAGAAAAGAGGCGAAAAGGAGAAAAACGTAAAAAAACGTGAAAAAAAAGTAAGAGGAAGAGAAGGGAAAAAAAGGTGGAAATGGGTTTAAAAGTGATTTCGGCGCGGAGAAATATATATATATATATATATATATATATATATATATATATATATATATATATACGCGCACACACACACATATATATAAACGTATTCTCCGTTGAGATATTGCAGCCGCTGCTGTGTCCAGGCCCAGGAGCCTTAGCACTGTGCTGTGATGTCACTCAATACCACTGACATCACTAGGTGTAAACAACATCTCTCCTTTGCTGTGTATGTGACTATGGAGCTGTTTGGTGATGTCGTCTATTATGGCCTTCATAGAAGCAACAGGAGATTGTTGCATCCATCTAGAACCCTCAGAACTACAGTGCTATGATGTCACTCACTTCCACAGGCCTTGCAGAGTGTAAACAACAACAACCCAGCTTTGTCGTGTATGTAACCATAGGGATTGTGATGTCACCTAGAACCTTCACAGCAGCGACAGCTTTATGAGGAGCATCAGCACTGCTCTGCCTGAGCAGAACCATCACCGCCATAGGTTGTCAAATAACCCGGATTTAACCCACACAGGTAAGTCCAATGGGGTGCAGGCATGTCCTCTATGCTTACAGCTTCCCGTGGGTGTTGGTTTGATACCGTTTGGGGACAGCCAAGGAGGCATCTGCAGGCAACAAAGGTAGGTGTGTGCTTGTGTGTGTGTTTCCTATGCAGATCCTAAGCCCAGTGTCACATGCAAGTAGGAGGAGTAAGAAGGGTTCCTGGCAAATCCGGGTTATGGATTGCATTTAAAAAGGCCCCGTGGGAGTGCAATGGGCCCCTGTCTTGCTGCTTAGCAATAATGGTTTGGGTTTAGGTTCTGCTGTGTGTACTGGTGGTTGACTGCCCCCCAGCCCAGAGTGTGCATGGAAAATTGTCTGGCAGCCTCCCTGACAGCAAGCAGTGATAGTGCCCATGAAGGGGACCTTGTTGGGCCCGCCCCTTTCACGGTTATCGCTTCTCGGCCTTTTGGCTAAGATCAAGTGTAGTATCTGTTCTTATCAGTTTAATATCTGATACGTCCCCTATCTGGGGACCATATATTAAATGGATTTTTGAGAACGGGGGCCGATTTCGAAGCTTGCTTCCGTCGCCCTATGCATTGACCCGATATGGCAGTATCTTCGGGTACAGTGCACCACCCCCTTACAGGGTTAAAAAGAAAGATTCCTACTTTCATTGCTACCTGCTTGCTGGCTAGCCAGCTAGCCAGCCCTGTGGGCCTTGCTGCTGCTGCTGCTGCTGCTGCTGCTGCAGCCAAAAAACAAAAGGTGGTGCTGCTGCTGCTTCTGCTGCTTCTGCTTGTGTCTGGCCGCTGTTGGAGCGTCCAGGCACAGGACTTCTGCTGCTGCTGACTAAATGGCCTCCTTAATTGGATCATTTGAGTAGCCAGCACACCTGTGCAGGTAGGGCATGACATGATAGGCAGCTGCCTTGATAGCGGGTGGGTGCTGAATGTTCCTAATTGACAAAATAAGATTAATGCTTATGAAGAAATATAAAATCTCATCCCTTCCCCAATATCGCGCCACACCCCTACCCCTTAATTCCCTGGTTGAACTTGATGGACATATGTCTTTTTTCGACCGTACTAACTATGTAACTATGTAACATAACATGGGGGGGTCTCCTGGCTGTTCACACAGGTGTGTCATTGCTGTACATTGACCATGCATTGCTTCTGTGGTATTGCAAAGGCAAAGACAAATGCTTCCAGCCATCCATTGCACTAATGGATTGGTCATCAGCTGGCTGTCTATGTCCCGCATCAATATAGACCAAAGTACAGAGGGTTAGGCTATGCTATAGTGCACCTACCTGATGCATCAGAAGGTGCGAGGCCCTTGCTAAATTCTGTGCACAGACTTTGAGATCTATGCTTTAGACTGTATCTAAACCTGCTCCAACATGGACTGACATTCTGGCCTACTTTCAGCCGATGCGACTTGTCTGTCGCTGAACAGTCGCTTTTTATGTATTCAGCACCTATGTATAATGTTGTAAAAATGCTCTAGAAGCTAAAGTCGCAGAAATGTCACACATATTTGGCCTGCAACTTTCTGTGCGACAAATTCAGACAGGAAAAATCAGTATAAATCCTTAGAAAATTATCCCCCAGTGTCTCCATCTGCTGGCGGTATTGAATAAGCATTGCTGCACTGATGGGGTATGCATTAGACGAAAAAAAAGAAGAAAAAGAAGAATAATACGCCCAGAAAAGAGGCGAAAAGGAGAAAAACGTAAAAAAACGTGAAAAAAAAGTAAGAGGAAGAGAAGGGAAAAAAAGGTGGAAATGGGTTTAAAAGTGATTTCGGCGGAGAAATATATATATATATATATATATATATATATATATATATATATATACGCGCACACACACACATATATATAAACGTATTCTCCGTTGAGATATTGCAGCCGCTGCTGTGTCCAGGCCCAGGAGCCTTAGCACTGTGCTGTGATGTCACTCAATACCACTGACATCACTAGGTGTAAACAACATCTCTCCTTTGCTGTGTATGTGACTATGGAGCTGTTTGGTGATGTCGTCTATTATGGCCTTCATAGAAGCAACAGGAGATTGTTGCATCCATCTAGAACCCTCAGAACTACAGTGCTATGATGTCACTCACTTCCACAGGCCTTGCAGAGTGTAAACAACAACAACCCAGCTTTGTCGTGTATGTAACCATAGGGATTGTGATGTCACCTAGAACCTTCACAGCAGCGACAGCTTTATGAGGAGCATCAGCACTGCTCTGCCTGAGCAGAACCATCACCGCCATAGGTTGTCAAATAACCCGGATTTAACCCACACAGGTAAGTCCAATGGGGTGCAGGCATGTCCTCTATGCTTACAGCTTCCCGTGGGTGTTGGTTTGATACCGTTTGGGGACAGCCAAGGAGGCATCTGCAGGCAACAAAGGTAGGTGTGTGCTTGTGTGTGTGTTTCCTATGCAGATCCTAAGCCCAGTGTCACATGCAAGTAGGAGGAGTAAGAAGGGTTCCTGGCAAATCCGGGTTATGGATTGCATTTAAAAAGGCCCCGTGGGAGTGCAATGGGCCCCTGTCTTGCTGCTTAGCAATAATGGTATGGGTTTAGGTTCTGCTGTGTGTACTGGTGGTTGACTGCCCCCCAGCCCAGAGTGTGCATGGAAAATTGTCTGGCAGCCTCCCTGACAGCAAGCAGTGATAGTGCCCATGAAGGGGACCTTGTTGGGCCCGCCCCTTTCACGGTTATCGCTTCTCGGCCTTTTGGCTAAGATCAAGTGTAGTATCTGTTCTTATCAGTTTAATATCTGATACGTCCCCTATCTGGGGACCATATATTAAATGGATTTTTGAGAACGGGGGCCGATTTCGAAGCTTGCTTCCGTCGCCCTATGCATTGACCCGATATGGCAGTATCTTCGGGTACAGTGCACCACCCCCTTACAGGGTTAAAAAGAAAGATTCCTACTTTCATTGCTACCTGCTTGCTGGCTAGCCAGCTAGCCAGCCCTGTGGGCCTTGCTGCTGCTGCTGCTGCTGCTGCAGCCAAAAAACAAAAGGTGGTGCTGCTGCTGCTTCTGCTGCTTCTGCTTGTGTCTGGCCGCTGTTGGAGCGTCCAGGCACAGGACTTCTGCTGCTGCTGACTAAATGGCCTCCTTAATTGGATCATTTGAGTAGCCAGCACACCTGTGCAGGTAGGGCATGACATGATAGGCAGCTGCCTTGATAGCGGGTGGGTGCTGAATGTTCCTAATTGACAAAATAAGATTAATGCTTATGAAGAAATATAAAATCTCATCCCTTCCCCAATATCGCGCCACACCCCTACCCCTTAATTCCCTGGTTGAACTTGATGGACATATGTCTTTTTTCGACCGTACTAACTATGTAACTATGTAACATAACATGGGGGGGTCTCCTGGCTGTTCACACAGGTGTGTCATTGCTGTACATTGACCATGCATTGCTTCTGTGGTATTGCAAAGGCAAAGACAAATGCTTCCAGCCATCCATTGCACTAATGGATTGGTCATCAGCTGGCTGTCTATGTCCCGCATCAATATAGACCAAAGTACAGAGGGTTAGGCTATGCTATAGTGCACCTACCTGATGCATCAGAAGGTGCGAGGCCCTTGCTAAATTCTGTGCACAGACTTTGAGATCTATGCTTTAGACTGTATCTAAACCTGCTCCAACATGGACTGACATTCTGGCCTACTTTCAGCCGATGCGACTTGTCTGTCGCTGAACAGTCGCTTTTTATGTATTCAGCACCTATGTATAATGTTGTAAAAATGCTCTAGAAGCTAAAGTCGCAGAAATGTCACACATATTTGGCCTGCAACTTTCTGTGCGACAAATTCAGACAGGAAAAATCAGTATAAATCCTTAGAAAATTATCCCCCAGTGTCTCCATCTGCTGGCGGTATTGAATAAGCATTGCTGCACTGATGGGGTATGCATTAGACGAAAAAAAAGAAGAAAAAGAAGAATAATACGCCCAGAAAAGAGGCGAAAAGGAGAAAAACGTAAAAAAACGTGAAAAAAAAGTAAGAGGAAGAGAAGGGAAAAAAAGGTGGAAATGGGTTTAAAAGTGATTTCGGCGGAGAAATATATATATATATATATATATATATATATATATATATATATATATATATATATATATACGCGCACACACACACATATATATAAACGTATTCTCCGTTGAGATATTGCAGCCGCTGCTGTGTCCAGGCCCAGGAGCCTTAGCACTGTGCTGTGATGTCACTCAATACCACTGACATCACTAGGTGTAAACAACATCTCTCCTTTGCTGTGTATGTGACTATGGAGCTGTTTGGTGATGTCGTCTATTATGGCCTTCATAGAAGCAACAGGAGATTGTTGCATCCATCTAGAACCCTCAGAACTACAGTGCTATGATGTCACTCACTTCCACAGGCCTTGCAGAGTGTAAACAACAACAACCCAGCTTTGTCGTGTATGTAACCATAGGGATTGTGATGTCACCTAGAACCTTCACAGCAGCGACAGCTTTATGAGGAGCATCAGCACTGCTCTGCCTGAGCAGAACCATCACCGCCATAGGTTGTCAAATAACCCGGATTTAACCCACACAGGTAAGTCCAATGGGGTGCAGGCATGTCCTCTATGCTTACAGCTTCCCGTGGGTGTTGGTTTGATACCGTTTGGGGACAGCCAAGGAGGCATCTGCAGGCAACAAAGGTAGGTGTGTGCTTGTGTGTGTGTTTCCTATGCAGATCCTAAGCCCAGTGTCACATGCAAGTAGGAGGAGTAAGAAGGGTTCCTGGCAAATCCGGGTTATGGATTGCATTTAAAAAGGCCCCGTGGGAGTGCAATGGGCCCCTGTCTTGCTGCTTAGCAATAATGGTATGGGTTTAGGTTCTGCTGTGTGTACCAGCCCAGAGTGTGCATGGAAAATTGTCTGGCAGCCTCCCTGACAGCAAGCAGTGATAGTGCCCATGAAGGGGACCTTGTTGGGCCCGCCCCTTTCACGGTTATCGCTTCTCGGCCTTTTGGCTAAGATCAAGTGTAGTATCTGTTCTTATCAGTTTAATATCTGATACGTCCCCTATCTGGGGACCATATATTAAATGGATTTTTGAGAACGGGGGCCGATTTCGAAGCTTGCTTCCGTCGCCCTATGCATTGACCCGATATGGCAGTATCTTCGGGTACAGTGCACCACCCCCTTACAGGGTTAAAAAGAAAGATTCCTACTTTCATTGCTACCTGCTTGCTGGCTAGCCAGCTAGCCAGCCCTGTGGGCCTTGCTGCTGCTGCTGCTGCTGCTGCTGCAGCCAAAAAACAAAAGGTGGTGCTGCTGCTGCTTCTGCTGCTTCTGCTTGTGTCTGGCCGCTGTTGGAGCGTCCAGGCACAGGACTTCTGCTGCTGCTGACTAAATGGCCTCCTTAATTGGATCATTTGAGTAGCCAGCACACCTGTGCAGGTAGGGCATGACATGATAGGCAGCTGCCTTGATAGCGGGTGGGTGCTGAATGTTCCTAATTGACAAAATAAGATTAATGCTTATGAAGAAATATAAAATCTCATCCCTTCCCCAATATCGCGCCACACCCCTACCCCTTAATTCCCTGGTTGAACTTGATGGACATATGTCTTTTTTCGACCGTACTAACTATGTAACTATGTAACATAACATGGGGGGGTCTCCTGGCTGTTCACACAGGTGTGTCATTGCTGTACATTGACCATGCATTGCTTCTGTGGTATTGCAAAGGCAAAGACAAATGCTTCCAGCCATCCATTGCACTAATGGATTGGTCATCAGCTGGCTGTCTATGTCCCGCATCAATATAGACCAAGACCAAAGTACAGAGGGTTAGGCTATGCTATAGTGCACCTACCTGATGCATCAGAAGGTGCGAGGCCCTTGCTAAATTCTGTGCACAGACTTTGAGATCTATGCTTTAGACTGTATCTAAACCTGCTCCAACATGGACTGACATTCTGGCCTACTTTCAGCCGATGCGACTTGTCTGTCGCTGAACAGTCGCTTTTTATGTATTCAGCACCTATGTATAATGTTGTAAAAATGCTCTAGAAGCTAAAGTCGCAGAAATGTCACACATATTTGGCCTGCAACTTTCTGTGCGACAAATTCAGACAGGAAAAATCAGTATAAATCCTTAGAAAATTATCCCCCAGTGTCTCCATCTGCTGGCGGTATTGAATAAGCATTGCTGCACTGATGGGGTATGCATTAGACGAAAAAAAAGAAGAAAAAGAAGAATAATACGCCCAGAAAAGAGGCGAAAAGGAGAAAAACGTAAAAAAACGTGAAAAAAAAGTAAGAGGAAGAGAAGGGAAAAAAAGGTGGAAATGGGTTTAAAAGTGATTTCGGCGGAGAAATATATATATATATATATATATATATATATATATATATATATATATACGCGCACACACACACATATATATAAACGTATTCTCCGTTGAGATATTGCAGCCGCTGCTGTGTCCAGGCCCAGGAGCCTTAGCACTGTGCTGTGATGTCACTCAATACCACTGACATCACTAGGTGTAAACAACATCTCTCCTTTGCTGTGTATGTGACTATGGAGCTGTTTGGTGATGTCGTCTATTATGGCCTTCATAGAAGCAACAGGAGATTGTTGCATCCATCTAGAACCCTCAGAACTACAGTGCTATGATGTCACTCACTTCCACAGGCCTTGCAGAGTGTAAACAACAACAACCCAGCTTTGTCGTGTATGTAACCATAGGGATTGTGATGTCACCTAGAACCTTCACAGCAGCGACAGCTTTATGAGGAGCATCAGCACTGCTCTGCCTGAGCAGAACCATCACCGCCATAGGTTGTCAAATAACCCGGATTTAACCCACACAGGTAAGTCCAATGGGGTGCAGGCATGTCCTCTATGCTTACAGCTTCCCGTGGGTGTTGGTTTGATACCGTTTGGGGACAGCCAAGGAGGCATCTGCAGGCAACAAAGGTAGGTGTGTGCTTGTGTGTGTGTTTCCTATGCAGATCCTAAGCCCAGTGTCACATGCAAGTAGGAGGAGTAAGAAGGGTTCCTGGCAAATCCGGGTTATGGATTGCATTTAAAAAGGCCCCGTGGGAGTGCAATGGGCCCCTGTCTTGCTGCTTAGCAATAATGGTATGGGTTTAGGTTCTGCTGTGTGTACTGGTGGTTGACTGCCCCCCAGCCCAGAGTGTGCATGGAAAATTGTCTGGCAGCCTCCCTGACAGCAAGCAGTGATAGTGCCCATGAAGGGGACCTTGTTGGGCCCGCCCCTTTCACGGTTATCGCTTCTCGGCCTTTTGGCTAAGATCAAGTGTAGTATCTGTTCTTATCAGTTTAATATCTGATACGTCCCCTATCTGGGGACCATATATTAAATGGATTTTTGAGAACGGGGGCCGATTTCGAAGCTTGCTTCCGTCGCCCTATGCATTGACCCGATATGGCAGTATCTTCGGGTACAGTGCACCACCCCCTTACAGGGTTAAAAAGAAAGATTCCTACTTTCATTGCTACCTGCTTGCTGGCTAGCCAGCTAGCCAGCCCTGTGGGCCTTGCTGCTGCTGCTGCTGCTGCTGCAGCCAAAAAACAAAAGGTGGTGCTGCTGCTGCTTCTGCTGCTTCTGCTTGTGTCTGGCCGCTGTTGGAGCGTCCAGGCACAGGACTTCTGCTGCTGCTGACTAAATGGCCTCCTTAATTGGATCATTTGAGTAGCCAGCACACCTGTGCAGGTAGGGCATGACATGATAGGCAGCTGCCTTGATAGCGGGTGGGTGCTGAATGTTCCTAATTGACAAAATAAGATTAATGCTTATGAAGAAATATAAAATCTCATCCCTTCCCCAATATCGCGCCACACCCCTACCCCTTAATTCCCTGGTTGAACTTGATGGACATATGTCTTTTTTCGACCGTACTAACTATGTAACTATGTAACATAACATGGGGGGGTCTCCTGGCTGTTCACACAGGTGTGTCATTGCTGTACATTGACCATGCATTGCTTCTGTGGTATTGCAAAGGCAAAGACAAATGCTTCCAGCCATCCATTGCACTAATGGATTGGTCATCAGCTGGCTGTCTATGTCCCGCATCAATATAGACCAAAGTACAGAGGGTTAGGCTATGCTATAGTGCACCTGCCTGATGCATCAGAAGGTGCGAGGCCCTTGCTAAATTCTGTGCACAGACTTTGAGATCTATGCTTTAGACTGTATCTAAACCTGCTCCAACATGGACTGACATTCTGGCCTACTTTCAGCCGATGCGACTTGTCTGTCGCTGAACAGTCGCTTTTTATGTATTCAGCACCTATGTATAATGTTGTAAAAATGCTCTAGAAGCTAAAGTCGCAGAAATGTCACACATATTTGGCCTGCAACTTTCTGTGCGACAAATTCAGACAGGAAAAATCTGTATAAATCCTTAGAAAATTATCCCCCAGTGTCTCCATCTGCTGGCGGTATTGAATAAGCATTGCTGCACTGATGGGGTATGCATTAGACGAAAAAAAAGAAGAAAAAGAAGAATAATACGCCCAGAAAAGAGGCGAAAAGGAGAAAAACGTAAAAAAACGTGAAAAAAAAGTAAGAGGAAGAGAAGGGAAAAAAAGGTGGAAATGGGTTTAAAAGTGATTTCGGCGGAGAATATATATATATATATATATATATATATATATATATATATATATACGCGCACACACACACATATATATAAACGTATTCTCCGTTGAGATATTGCAGCCGCTGCTGTGTCCAGGCCCAGGAGCCTTAGCACTGTGCTGTGATGTCACTCAATACCACTGACATCACTAGGTGTAAACAACATCTCTCCTTTGCTGTGTATGTGACTATGGAGCTGTTTGGTGATGTCGTCTATTATGGCCTTCATAGAAGCAACAGGAGATTGTTGCATCCATCTAGAACCCTCAGAACTACAGTGCTATGATGTCACTCACTTCCACAGGCCTTGCAGAGTGTAAACAACAACAACCCAGCTTTGTCGTGTATGTAACCATAGGGATTGTGATGTCACCTAGAACCTTCACAGCAGCGACAGCTTTATGAGGAGCATCAGCACTGCTCTGCCTGAGCAGAACCATCACCGCCATAGGTTGTCAAATAACCCGGATTTAACCCACACAGGTAAGTCCAATGGGGTGCAGGCATGTCCTCTATGCTTACAGCTTCCCGTGGGTGTTGGTTTGATACCGTTTGGGGACAGCCAAGGAGGCATCTGCAGGCAACAAAGGTAGGTGTGTGCTTGTGTGTGTGTTTCCTATGCAGATCCTAAGCCCAGTGTCACATGCAAGTAGGAGGAGTAAGAAGGGTTCCTGGCAAATCCGGGTTATGGATTGCATTTAAAAAGGCCCCGTGGGAGTGCAATGGGCCCCTGTCTTGCTGCTTAGCAATAATGGTATGGGTTTAGGTTCTGCTGTGTGTACTGGTGGTTGACTGCCCCCCAGCCCAGAGTGTGCATGGAAAATTGTCTGGCAGCCTCCCTGACAGCAAGCAGTGATAGTGCCCATGAAGGGGACCTTGTTGGGCCCGCCCCTTTCACGGTTATCGCTTCTCGGCCTTTTGGCTAAGATCAAGTGTAGTATCTGTTCTTATCAGTTTAATATCTGATACGTCCCCTATCTGGGGACCATATATTAAATGGATTTTTGAGAACGGGGGCCGATTTCGAAGCTTGCTTCCGTCGCCCTATGCATTGACCCGATATGGCAGTATCTTCGGGTACAGTGCACCACCCCCTTACAGGGTTAAAAAGAAAGATTCCTACTTTCATTGCTACCTGCTTGCTGGCTAGCCAGCTAGCCAGCCCTGTGGGCCTTGCTGCTGCTGCTGCAGCCAAAAAACAAAAGGTGGTGCTGCTGCTGCTTCTGCTGCTTCTGCTTGTGTCTGGCCGCTGTTGGAGCGTCCAGGCACAGGACTTCTGCTGCTGCTGACTAAATGGCCTCCTTAATTGGATCATTTGAGTAGCCAGCACACCTGTGCAGGTAGGGCATGACATGATAGGCAGCTGCCTTGATAGCGGGTGGGTGCTGAATGTTCCTAATTGACAAAATAAGATTAATGCTTATGAAGAAATATAAAATCTCATCCCTTCCCCAATATCGCGCCACACCCCTACCCCTTAATTCCCTGGTTGAACTTGATGGACATATGTCTTTTTTCGACCGTACTAACTATGTAACTATGTAACATAACATGGGGGGGTCTCCTGGCTGTTCACACAGGTGTGTCATTGCTGTACATTGACCATGCATTGCTTCTGTGGTATTGCAAAGGCAAAGACAAATGCTTCCAGCCATCCATTGCACTAATGGATTGGTCATCAGCTGGCTGTCTATGTCCCGCATCAATATAGACCAAAGTACAGAGGGTTAGGCTATGCTATAGTGCACCTGCCTGATGCATCAGAAGGTGCGAGGCCCTTGCTAAATTCTGTGCACAGACTTTGAGATCTATGCTTTAGACTGTATCTAAACCTGCTCCAACATGGACTGACATTCTGGCCTACTTTCAGCCGATGCGACTTGTCTGTCGCTGAACAGTCGCTTTTTATGTATTCAGCACCTATGTATAATGTTGTAAAAATGCTCTAGAAGCTAAAGTCGCAGAAATGTCACACATATTTGGCCTGCAACTTTCTGTGCGACAAATTCAGACAGGAAAAATCAGTATAAATCCTTAGAAAATTATCCCCCAGTGTCTCCATCTGCTGGCGGTATTGAATAAGCATTGCTGCACTGATGGGGTATGCATTAGACGAAAAAAAAGAAGAAAAAGAAGAATAATACGCCCAGAAAAGAGGCGAAAAGGAGAAAAACGTAAAAAAACGTGAAAAAAAAGTAAGAGGAAGAGAAGGGAAAAAAAGGTGGAAATGGGTTTAAAAGTGATTTCGGCGGAGAAATATATATATATATATATATATATATATATATATATATATATATACGCGCACACACACACATATATATAAACGTATTCTCCGTTGAGATATTGCAGCCGCTGCTGTGTCCAGGCCCAGGAGCCTTAGCACTGTGCTGTGATGTCACTCAATACCACTGACATCACTAGGTGTAAACAACATCTCTCCTTTGCTGTGTATGTGACTATGGAGCTGTTTGGTGATGTCGTCTATTATGGCCTTCATAGAAGCAACAGGAGATTGTTGCATCCATCTAGAACCCTCAGAACTACAGTGCTATGATGTCACTCACTTCCACAGGCCTTGCAGAGTGTAAACAACAACAACCCAGCTTTGTCGTGTATGTAACCATAGGGATTGTGATGTCACCTAGAACCTTCACAGCAGCGACAGCTTTATGAGGAGCATCAGCACTGCTCTGCCTGAGCAGAACCATCACCGCCATAGGTTGTCAAATAACCCGGATTTAACCCACACAGGTAAGTCCAATGGGGTGCAGGCATGTCCTCTATGCTTACAGCTTCCCGTGGGTGTTGGTTTGATACCGTTTGGGGACAGCCAAGGAGGCATCTGCAGGCAACAAAGGTAGGTGTGTGCTTGTGTGTGTGTTTCCTATGCAGATCCTAAGCCCAGTGTCACATGCAAGTAGGAGGAGTAAGAAGGGTTCCTGGCAAATCCGGGTTATGGATTGCATTTAAAAAGGCCCCGTGGGAGTGCAATGGGCCCCTGTCTTGCTGCTTAGCAATAATGGTATGGGTTTAGGTTCTGCTGTGTGTACTGGTGGTTGACTGCCCCCCAGCCCAGAGTGTGCATGGAAAATTGTCTGGCAGCCTCCCTGACAGCAAGCAGTGATAGTGCCCATGAAGGGGACCTTGTGGGCCCGCCCCTTTCACGGTTATCGCTTCTCGGCCTTTTGGCTAAGATCAAGTGTAGTATCTGTTCTTATCAGTTTAATATCTGATACGTCCCCTATCTGGGGACCATATATTAAATGGATTTTTGAGAACGGGGGCCGATTTCGAAGCTTGCTTCCGTCGCCCTATGCATTGACCCGATATGGCAGTATCTTCGGGTACAGTGCACCACCCCCTTACAGGGTTAAAAAGAAAGATTCCTACTTTCATTGCTACCTGCTTGCTGGCTAGCCAGCTAGCCAGCCCTGTGGGCCTTGCTGCTGCTGCTGCTGCTGCTGCAGCCAAAAAACAAAAGGTGGTGCTGCTGCTGCTTCTGCTGCTTCTGCTTGTGTCTGGCCGCTGTTGGAGCGTCCAGGCACAGGACTTCTGCTGCTGCTGACTAAATGGCCTCCTTAATTGGATCATTTGAGTAGCCAGCACACCTGTGCAGGTAGGGCATGACATGATAGGCAGCTGCCTTGATAGCGGGTGGGTGCTGAATGTTCCTAATTGACAAAATAAGATTAATGCTTATGAAGAAATATAAAATCTCATCCCTTCCCCAATATCGCGCCACACCCCTACCCCTTAATTCCCTGGTTGAACTTGATGGACATATGTCTTTTTTCGACCGTACTAACTATGTAACTATGTAACATAACATGGGGGGGTCTCCTGGCTGTTCACACAGGTGTGTCATTGCTGTACATTGACCATGCATTGCTTCTGTGGTATTGCAAAGGCAAAGACAAATGCTTCCAGCCATCCATTGCACTAATGGATTGGTCATCAGCTGGCTGTCTATGTCCCGCATCAATATAGACCAAAGTACAGAGGGTTAGGCTATGCTATAGTGCACCTACCTGATGCATCAGAAGGTGCGAGGCCCTTGCTAAATTCTGTGCACAGACTTTGAGATCTATGCTTTAGACTGTATCTAAACCTGCTCCAACATGGACTGACATTCTGGCCTACTTTCAGCCGATGCGACTTGTCTGTCGCTGAACAGTCGCTTTTTATGTATTCAGCACCTATGTATAATGTTGTAAAAATGCTCTAGAAGCTAAAGTCGCAGAAATGTCACACATATTTGGCCTGCAACTTTCTGTGCGACAAATTCAGACAGGAAAAATCAGTATAAATCCTTAGAAAATTATCCCCCAGTGTCTCCATCTGCTGGCGGTATTGAATAAGCATTGCTGCACTGATGGGGTATGCATTAGACGAAAAAAAAGAAGAAAAAGAAGAATAATACGCCCAGAAAAGAGGCGAAAAGGAGAAAAACGTAAAAAAACGTGAAAAAAAAGTAAGAGGAAGAGAAGGGAAAAAAAGGTGGAAATGGGTTTAAAAGTGATTTCGGCGGAGAAATATATATATATATATATATATATATATATATATATATACGCGCACACACACACATATATATAAACGTATTCTCCGTTGAGATATTGCAGCCGCTGCTGTGTCCAGGCCCAGGAGCCTTAGCACTGTGCTGTGATGTCACTCAATACCACTGACATCACTAGGTGTAAACAACATCTCTCCTTTGCTGTGTATGTGACTATGGAGCTGTTTGGTGATGTCGTCTATTATGGCCTTCATAGAAGCAACAGGAGATTGTTGCATCCATCTAGAACCCTCAGAACTACAGTGCTATGATGTCACTCACTTCCACAGGCCTTGCAGAGTGTAAACAACAACAACCCAGCTTTGTCGTGTATGTAACCATAGGGATTGTGATGTCACCTAGAACCTTCACAGCAGCGACAGCTTTATGAGGAGCATCAGCACTGCTCTGCCTGAGCAGAACCATCACCGCCATAGGTTGTCAAATAACCCTGATTTAACCCACACAGGTAAGTCCAATGGGGTGCAGGCATGTCCTCTATGCTTACAGCTTCCCGTGGGTGTTGGTTTGATACCGTTTGGGGACAGCCAAGGAGGCATCTGCAGGCAACAAAGGTAGGTGTGTGCTTGTGTGTGTGTTTCCTATGCAGATCCTAAGCCCAGTGTCACATGCAAGTAGGAGGAGTAAGAAGGGTTCCTGGCAAATCCGGGTTATGGATTGCATTTAAAAAGGCCCCGTGGGAGTGCAATGGGCCCCTGTCTTGCTGCTTAGCAATAATGGTATGGGTTTAGGTTCTGCTGTGTGTACTGGTGGTTGACTGCCCCCCAGCCCAGAGTGTGCATGGAAAATTGTCTGGCAGCCTCCCTGACAGCAAGCAGTGATAGTGCCCATGAAGGGGACCTTGTTGGGCCCGCCCCTTTCACGGTTATCGCTTCTCGGCCTTTTGGCTAAGATCAAGTGTAGTATCTGTTCTTATCAGTTTAATATCTGATACGTCCCCTATCTGGGGACCATATATTAAATGGATTTTTGAGAACGGGGGCCGATTTCGAAGCTTGCTTCCGTCGCCCTATGCATTGACCCGATATGGCAGTATCTTCGGGTACAGTGCACCACCCCCTTACAGGGTTAAAAAGAAAGATTCCTACTTTCATTGCTACCTGCTTGCTGGCTAGCCAGCTAGCCAGCCCTGTGGGCCTTGCTGCTGCTGCTGCTGCTGCTGCAGCCAAAAAACAAAAGGTGGTGCTGCTGCTGCTTCTGCTGCTTCTGCTTGTGTCTGGCCGCTGTTGGAGCGTCCAGGCACAGGACTTCTGCTGCTGCTGACTAAATGGCCTCCTTAATTGGATCATTTGAGTAGCCAGCACACCTGTGCAGGTAGGGCATGACATGATAGGCAGCTGCCTTGATAGCGGGTGGGTGCTGAATGTTCCTAATTGACAAAATAAGATTAATGCTTATGAAGAAATATAAAATCTCATCCCTTCCCCAATATCGCGCCACACCCCTACCCCTTAATTCCCTGGTTGAACTTGATGGACATATGTCTTTTTTCGACCGTACTAACTATGTAACTATGTAACATAACATGGGGGGGTCTCCTGGCTGTTCACACAGGTGTGTCATTGCTGTACATTGACCATGCATTGCTTCTGTGGTATTGCAAAGGCAAAGACAAATGCTTCCAGCCATCCATTGCACTAATGGATTGGTCATCAGCTGGCTGTCTATGTCCCGCATCAATATAGACCAAAGTACAGAGGGTTAGGCTATGCTATAGTGCACCTGCCTGATGCATCAGAAGGTGCGAGGCCCTTGCTAAATTCTGTGCACAGACTTTGAGATCTATGCTTTAGACTGTATCTAAACCTGCTCCAACATGGACTGACATTCTGGCCTACTTTCAGCCGATGCGACTTGTCTGTCGCTGAACAGTCGCTTTTTATGTATTCAGCACCTATGTATAATGTTGTAAAAATGCTCTAGAAGCTAAAGTCGCAGAAATGTCACACATATTTGGCCTGCAACTTTCTGTGCGACAAATTCAGACAGGAAAAATCTGTATAAATCCTTAGAAAATTATCCCCCAGTGTCTCCATCTGCTGGCGGTATTGAATAAGCATTGCTGCACTGATGGGGTATGCATTAGACGAAAAAAAAGAAGAAAAAGAAGAATAATACGCCCAGAAAAGAGGCGAAAAGGAGAAAAACGTAAAAAAACGTGAAAAAAAAGTAAGAGGAAGAGAAGGGAAAAAAAGGTGGAAATGGGTTTAAAAGTGATTTCGGCGGAGAAATATATATATATATATATATATATATATATATATATATATATATACGCGCACACACACACATATATATAAACGTATTCTCCGTTGAGATATTGCAGCCGCTGCTGTGTCCAGGCCCAGGAGCCTTAGCACTGTGCTGTGATGTCACTCAATACCACTGACATCACTAGGTGTAAACAACATCTCTCCTTTGCTGTGTATGTGACTATGGAGCTGTTTGGTGATGTCGTCTATTATGGCCTTCATAGAAGCAACAGGAGATTGTTGCATCCATCTAGAACCCTCAGAACTACAGTGCTATGATGTCACTCACTTCCACAGGCCTTGCAGAGTGTAAACAACAACAACCCAGCTTTGTCGTGTATGTAACCATAGGGATTGTGATGTCACCTAGAACCTTCACAGCAGCGACAGCTTTATGAGGAGCATCAGCACTGCTCTGCCTGAGCAGAACCATCACCGCCATAGGTTGTCAAATAACCCGGATTTAACCCACACAGGTAAGTCCAATGGGGTGCAGGCATGTCCTCTATGCTTACAGCTTCCCGTGGGTGTTGGTTTGATACCGTTTGGGGACAGCCAAGGAGGCATCTGCAGGCAACAAAGGTAGGTGTGTGCTTGTGTGTGTGTTTCCTATGCAGATCCTAAGCCCAGTGTCACATGCAAGTAGGAGGAGTAAGAAGGGTTCCTGGCAAATCCGGGTTATGGATTGCATTTAAAAAGGCCCCGTGGGAGTGCAATGGGCCCCTGTCTTGCTGCTTAGCAATAATGGTATGGGTTTAGGTTCTGCTGTGTGTACTGGTGGTTGACTGCCCCCCAGCCCAGAGTGTGCATGGAAAATTGTCTGGCAGCCTCCCTGACAGCAAGCAGTGATAGTGCCCATGAAGGGGACCTTGTTGGGCCCGCCCCTTTCACGGTTATCGCTTCTCGGCCTTTTGGCTAAGATCAAGTGTAGTATCTGTTCTTATCAGTTTAATATCTGATACGTCCCCTATCTGGGGACCATATATTAAATGGATTTTTGAGAACGGGGGCCGATTTCGAAGCTTGCTTCCGTCGCCCTATGCATTGACCCGATATGGCAGTATCTTCGGGTACAGTGCACCACCCCCTTACAGGGTTAAAAAGAAAGATTCCTACTTTCATTGCTACCTGCTTGCTGGCTAGCCAGCTAGCCAGCCCTGTGGGCCTTGCTGCTGCTGCTGCTGCTGCTGCAGCCAAAAAACAAAAGGTGGTGCTGCTGCTGCTTCTGCTGCTTCTGCTTGTGTCTGGCCGCTGTTGGAGCGTCCAGGCACAGGACTTCTGCTGCTGCTGACTAAATGGCCTCCTTAATTGGATCATTTGAGTAGCCAGCACACCTGTGCAGGTAGGGCATGACATGATAGGCAGCTGCCTTGATAGCGGGTGGGTGCTGAATGTTCCTAATTGACAAAATAAGATTAATGCTTATGAAGAAATATAAAATCTCATCCCTTCCCCAATATCGCGCCACACCCCTACCCCTTAATTCCCTGGTTGAACTTGATGGACATATGTCTTTTTTCGACCGTACTAACTATGTAACTATGTAACATAACATGGGGGGGTCTCCTGGCTGTTCACACAGGTGTGTCATTGCTGTACATTGACCATGCATTGCTTCTGTGGTATTGCAAAGGCAAAGACAAATGCTTCCAGCCATCCATTGCACTAATGGATTGGTCATCAGCTGGCTGTCTATGTCCCGCATCAATATAGACCAAAGTACAGAGGGTTAGGCTATGCTATAGTGCACCTACCTGATGCATCAGAAGGTGCGAGGCCCTTGCTAAATTCTGTGCACAGACTTTGAGATCTATGCTTTAGACTGTATCTAAACCTGCTCCAACATGGACTGACATTCTGGCCTACTTTCAGCCGATGCGACTTGTCTGTCGCTGAACAGTCGCTTTTTATGTATTCAGCACCTATGTATAATGTTGTAAAAATGCTCTAGAAGCTAAAGTCGCAGAAATGTCACACATATTTGGCCTGCAACTTTCTGTGCGACAAATTCAGACAGGAAAAATCAGTATAAATCCTTAGAAAATTATCCCCCAGTGTCTCCATCTGCTGGCGGTATTGAATAAGCATTGCTGCACTGATGGGGTATGCATTAGACGAAAAAAAAGAAGAAAAAGAAGAATAATACGCCCAGAAAAGAGGCGAAAAGGAGAAAAACGTAAAAAAACGTGAAAAAAAAGTAAGAGGAAGAGAAGGGAAAAAAAGGTGGAAATGGGTTTAAAAGTGATTTCGGCGGAGAAATATATATATATATATATATATATATATATATATATATATACGCGCACACACACACATATATATAAACGTATTCTCCGTTGAGATATTGCAGCCGCTGCTGTGTCCAGGCCCAGGAGCCTTAGCACTGTGCTGTGATGTCACTCAATACCACTGACATCACTAGGTGTAAACAACATCTCTCCTTTGCTGTGTATGTGACTATGGAGCTGTTTGGTGATGTCGTCTATTATGGCCTTCATAGAAGCAACAGGAGATTGTTGCATCCATCTAGAACCCTCAGAACTACAGTGCTATGATGTCACTCACTTCCACAGGCCTTGCAGAGTGTAAACAACAACAACCCAGCTTTGTCGTGTATGTAACCATAGGGATTGTGATGTCACCTAGAACCTTCACAGCAGCGACAGCTTTATGAGGAGCATCAGCACTGCTCTGCCTGAGCAGAACCATCACCGCCATAGGTTGTCAAATAACCCGGATTTAACCCACACAGGTAAGTCCAATGGGGTGCAGGCATGTCCTCTATGCTTACAGCTTCCCGTGGGTGTTGGTTTGATACCGTTTGGGGACAGCCAAGGAGGCATCTGCAGGCAACAAAGGTAGGTGTGTGCTTGTGTGTGTGTTTCCTATGCAGATCCTAAGCCCAGTGTCACATGCAAGTAGGAGGAGTAAGAAGGGTTCCTGGCAAATCCGGGTTATGGATTGCATTTAAAAAGGCCCCGTGGGAGTGCAATGGGCCCCTGTCTTGCTGCTTAGCAATAATGGTATGGGTTTAGGTTCTGCTGTGTGTACTGGTGGTTGACTGCCCCCCAGCCCAGAGTGTGCATGGAAAATTGTCTGGCAGCCTCCCTGACAGCAAGCAGTGATAGTGCCCATGAAGGGGACCTTGTTGGGCCCGCCCCTTTCACGGTTATCGCTTCTCGGCCTTTTGGCTAAGATCAAGTGTAGTATCTGTTCTTATCAGTTTAATATCTGATACGTCCCCTATCTGGGGACCATATATTAAATGGATTTTTGAGAACGGGGGCCGATTTCGAAGCTTGCTTCCGTCGCCCTATGCATTGACCCGATATGGCAGTATCTTCGGGTACAGTGCACCACCCCCTTACAGGGTTAAAAAGAAAGATTCCTACTTTCATTGCTACCTGCTTGCTGGCTAGCCAGCTAGCCAGCCCTGTGGGCCTTGCTGCTGCTGCTGCTGCTGCTGCAGCCAAAAAACAAAAGGTGGTGCTGCTGCTGCTTCTGCTGCTTCTGCTTGTGTCTGGCCGCTGTTGGAGCGTCCAGGCACAGGACTTCTGCTGCTGCTGACTAAATGGCCTCCTTAATTGGATCATTTGAGTAGCCAGCACACCTGTGCAGGTAGGGCATGACATGATAGGCAGCTGCCTTGATAGCGGGTGGGTGCTGAATGTTCCTAATTGACAAAATAAGATTAATGCTTATGAAGAAATATAAAATCTCATCCCTTCCCCAATATCGCGCCACACCCCTACCCCTTAATTCCCTGGTTGAACTTGATGGACATATGTCTTTTTTCGACCGTACTAACTATGTAACTATGTAACATAACATGGGGGGGTCTCCTGGCTGTTCACACAGGTGTGTCATTGCTGTACATTGACCATGCATTGCTTCTGTGGTATTGCAAAGGCAAAGACAAATGCTTCCAGCCATCCATTGCACTAATGGATTGTCATCAGCTGGCTGTCTATGTCCCGCATCAATATAGACCAAAGTACAGAGGGTTAGGCTATGCTATAGTGCACCTGCCTGATGCATCAGAAGGTGCGAGGCCCTTGCTAAATTCTGTGCACAGACTTTGAGATCTATGCTTTAGACTGTATCTAAACCTGCTCCAACATGGACTGACATTCTGGCCTACTTTCAGCCGATGCGACTTGTCTGTCGCTGAACAGTCGCTTTTTATGTATTCAGCACCTATGTATAATGTTGTAAAAATGCTCTAGAAGCTAAAGTCGCAGAAATGTCACACATATTTGGCCTGCAACTTTCTGTGCGACAAATTCAGACAGGAAAAATCTGTATAAATCCTTAGAAAATTATCCCCCAGTGTCTCCATCTGCTGGCGGTATTGAATAAGCATTGCTGCACTGATGGGGTATGCATTAGACGAAAAAAAAGAAGAAAAAGAAGAATAATACGCCCAGAAAAGAGGCGAAAAGGAGAAAAACGTAAAAAAACGTGAAAAAAAAGTAAGAGGAAGAGAAGGGAAAAAAAGGTGGAAATGGGTTTAAAAGTGATTTCGGCGGAGAAATATATATATATATATATATATATATATATATATATATATATATATATACGCGCACACACACACATATATATAAACGTATTCTCCGTTGAGATATTGCAGCCGCTGCTGTGTCCAGGCCCAGGAGCCTTAGCACTGTGCTGTGATGTCACTCAATACCACTGACATCACTAGGTGTAAACAACATCTCTCCTTTGCTGTGTATGTGACTATGGAGCTGTTTGGTGATGTCGTCTATTATGGCCTTCATAGAAGCAACAGGAGATTGTTGCATCCATCTAGAACCCTCAGAACTACAGTGCTATGATGTCACTCACTTCCACAGGCCTTGCAGAGTGTAAACAACAACAACCCAGCTTTGTCGTGTATGTAACCATAGGGATTGTGATGTCACCTAGAACCTTCACAGCAGCGACAGCTTTATGAGGAGCATCAGCACTGCTCTGCCTGAGCAGAACCATCACCGCCATAGGTTGTCAAATAACCCGGATTTAACCCACACAGGTAAGTCCAATGGGGTGCAGGCATGTCCTCTATGCTTACAGCTTCCCGTGGGTGTTGGTTTGATACCGTTTGGGGACAGCCAAGGAGGCATCTGCAGGCAACAAAGGTAGGTGTGTGCTTGTGTGTGTGTTTCCTATGCAGATCCTAAGCCCAGTGTCACATGCAAGTAGGAGGAGTAAGAAGGGTTCCTGGCAAATCCGGGTTATGGATTGCATTTAAAAAGGCCCCGTGGGAGTGCAATGGGCCCCTGTCTTGCTGCTTAGCAATAATGGTATGGGTTTAGGTTCTGCTGTGTGTACTGGTGGTTGACTGCCCCCCAGCCCAGAGTGTGCATGGAAAATTGTCTGGCAGCCTCCCTGACAGCAAGCAGTGATAGTGCCCATGAAGGGGACCTTGTTGGGCCCGCCCCTTTCACGGTTATCGCTTCTCGGCCTTTTGGCTAAGATCAAGTGTAGTATCTGTTCTTATCAGTTTAATATCTGATACGTCCCCTATCTGGGGACCATATATTAAATGGATTTTTGAGAACGGGGGCCGATTTCGAAGCTTGCTTCCGTCGCCCTATGCATTGACCCGATATGGCAGTATCTTCGGGTACAGTGCACCACCCCCTTACAGGGTTAAAAAGAAAGATTCCTACTTTCATTGCTACCTGCTTGCTGGCTAGCCAGCTAGCCAGCCCTGTGGGCCTTGCTGCTGCTGCTGCAGCCAAAAAACAAAAGGTGGTGCTGCTGCTGCTTCTGCTGCTTCTGCTTGTGTCTGGCCGCTGTTGGAGCGTCCAGGCACAGGACTTCTGCTGCTGCTGACTAAATGGCCTCCTTAATTGGATCATTTGAGTAGCCAGCACACCTGTGCAGGTAGGGCATGACATGATAGGCAGCTGCCTTGATAGCGGGTGGGTGCTGAATGTTCCTAATTGACAAAATAAGATTAATGCTTATGAAGAAATATAAAATCTCATCCCTTCCCCAATATCGCGCCACACCCCTACCCCTTAATTCCCTGGTTGAACTTGATGGACATATGTCTTTTTTCGACCGTACTAACTATGTAACTATGTAACATAACATGGGGGGGTCTCCTGGCTGTTCACACAGGTGTGTCATTGCTGTACATTGACCATGCATTGCTTCTGTGGTATTGCAAAGGCAAAGACAAATGCTTCCAGCCATCCATTGCACTAATGGATTGGTCATCAGCTGGCTGTCTATGTCCCGCATCAATATAGACCAAAGTACAGAGGGTTAGGCTATGCTATAGTGCACCTGCCTGATGCATCAGAAGGTGCGAGGCCCTTGCTAAATTCTGTGCACAGACTTTGAGATCTATGCTTTAGACTGTATCTAAACCTGCTCCAACATGGACTGACATTCTGGCCTACTTTCAGCCGATGCGACTTGTCTGTCGCTGAACAGTCGCTTTTTATGTATTCAGCACCTATGTATAATGTTGTAAAAATGCTCTAGAAGCTAAAGTCGCAGAAATGTCACACATATTTGGCCTGCAACTTTCTGTGCGACAAATTCAGACAGGAAAAATCAGTATAAATCCTTAGAAAATTATCCCCCAGTGTCTCCATCTGCTGGCGGTATTGAATAAGCATTGCTGCACTGATGGGGTATGCATTAGACGAAAAAAAAGAAGAAAAAGAAGAATAATACGCCCAGAAAAGAGGCGAAAAGGAGAAAAACGTAAAAAAACGTGAAAAAAAAGTAAGAGGAAGAGAAGGGAAAAAAAGGTGGAAATGGGTTTAAAAGTGATTTCGGCGGAGAAATATATATATATATATATATATATATATATATATATATATATATACGCGCACACACACACATATATATAAACGTATTCTCCGTTGAGATATTGCAGCCGCTGCTGTGTCCAGGCCCAGGAGCCTTAGCACTGTGCTGTGATGTCACTCAATACCACTGACATCACTAGGTGTAAACAACATCTCTCCTTTGCTGTGTATGTGACTATGGAGCTGTTTGGTGATGTCGTCTATTATGGCCTTCATAGAAGCAACAGGAGATTGTTGCATCCATCTAGAACCCTCAGAACTACAGTGCTATGATGTCACTCACTTCCACAGGCCTTGCAGAGTGTAAACAACAACAACCCAGCTTTGTCGTGTATGTAACCATAGGGATTGTGATGTCACCTAGAACCTTCACAGCAGCGACAGCTTTATGAGGAGCATCAGCACTGCTCTGCCTGAGCAGAACCATCACCGCCATAGGTTGTCAAATAACCCGGATTTAACCCACACAGGTAAGTCCAATGGGGTGCAGGCATGTCCTCTATGCTTACAGCTTCCCGTGGGTGTTGGTTTGATACCGTTTGGGGACAGCCAAGGAGGCATCTGCAGGCAACAAAGGTAGGTGTGTGCTTGTGTGTGTGTTTCCTATGCAGATCCTAAGCCCAGTGTCACATGCAAGTAGGAGGAGTAAGAAGGGTTCCTGGCAAATCCGGGTTATGGATTGCATTTAAAAAGGCCCCGTGGGAGTGCAATGGGCCCCTGTCTTGCTGCTTAGCAATAATGGTATGGGTTTAGGTTCTGCTGTGTGTACTGGTGGTTGACTGCCCCCCAGCCCAGAGTGTGCATGGAAAATTGTCTGGCAGCCTCCCTGACAGCAAGCAGTGATAGTGCCCATGAAGGGGACCTTGTTGGGCCCGCCCCTTTCACGGTTATCGCTTCTCGGCCTTTTGGCTAAGATCAAGTGTAGTATCTGTTCTTATCAGTTTAATATCTGATACGTCCCCTATCTGGGGACCATATATTAAATGGATTTTTGAGAACGGGGGCCGATTTCGAAGCTTGCTTCCGTCGCCCTATGCATTGACCCGATATGGCAGTATCTTCGGGTACAGTGCACCACCCCCTTACAGGGTTAAAAAGAAAGATTCCTACTTTCATTGCTACCTGCTTGCTGGCTAGCCAGCTAGCCAGCCCTGTGGGCCTTGCTGCTGCTGCTGCTGCTGCTGCAGCCAAAAAACAAAAGGTGGTGCTGCTGCTGCTTCTGCTGCTTCTGCTTGTGTCTGGCCGCTGTTGGAGCGTCCAGGCACAGGACTTCTGCTGCTGCTGACTAAATGGCCTCCTTAATTGGATCATTTGAGTAGCCAGCACACCTGTGCAGGTAGGGCATGACATGATAGGCAGCTGCCTTGATAGCGGGTGGGTGCTGAATGTTCCTAATTGACAAAATAAGATTAATGCTTATGAAGAAATATAAAATCTCATCCCTTCCCCAATATCGCGCCACACCCCTACCCCTTAATTCCCTGGTTGAACTTGATGGACATATGTCTTTTTTCGACCGTACTAACTATGTAACTATGTAACATAACATGGGGGGGTCTCCTGGCTGTTCACACAGGTGTGTCATTGCTGTACATTGACCATGCATTGCTTCTGTGGTATTGCAAAGGCAAAGACAAATGCTTCCAGCCATCCATTGCACTAATGGATTGGTCATCAGCTGGCTGTCTATGTCCCGCATCAATATAGACCAAAGTACAGAGGGTTAGGCTATGCTATAGTGCACCTACCTGATGCATCAGAAGGTGCGAGGCCCTTGCTAAATTCTGTGCACAGACTTTGAGATCTATGCTTTAGACTGTATCTAAACCTGCTCCAACATGGACTGACATTCTGGCCTACTTTCAGCCGATGCGACTTGTCTGTCGCTGAACAGTCGCTTTTTATGTATTCAGCACCTATGTATAATGTTGTAAAAATGCTCTAGAAGCTAAAGTCGCAGAAATGTCACACATATTTGGCCTGCAACTTTCTGTGCGACAAATTCAGACAGGAAAAATCAGTATGAATCCTTAGAAAATTATCCCCCAGTGTCTCCATCTGCTGGCGGTATTGAATAAGCATTGCTGCACTGATGGGGTATGCATTAGACGAAAAAAAAGAAGAAAAAGAAGAATAATACGCCCAGAAAAGAGGCGAAAAGGAGAAAAACGTAAAAAAACGTGAAAAAAAAGTAAGAGGAAGAGAAGGGAAAAAAAGGTGGAAATGGGTTTAAAAGTGATTTCGGCGGAGAAATATATATATATATATATATATATATATATATATATATATACGCGCACACACACACATATATATAAACGTATTCTCCGTTGAGATATTGCAGCCGCTGCTGTGTCCAGGCCCAGGAGCCTTAGCACTGTGCTGTGATGTCACTCAATACCACTGACATCACTAGGTGTAAACAACATCTCTCCTTTGCTGTGTATGTGACTATGGAGCTGTTTGGTGATGTCGTCTATTATGGCCTTCATAGAAGCAACAGGAGATTGTTGCATCCATCTAGAACCCTCAGAACTACAGTGCTATGATGTCACTCACTTCCACAGGCCTTGCAGAGTGTAAACAACAACAACCCAGCTTTGTCGTGTATGTAACCATAGGGATTGTGATGTCACCTAGAACCTTCACAGCAGCGACAGCTTTATGAGGAGCATCAGCACTGCTCTGCCTGAGCAGAACCATCACCGCCATAGGTTGTCAAATAACCCGGATTTAACCCACACAGGTAAGTCCAATGGGGTGCAGGCATGTCCTCTATGCTTACAGCTTCCCGTGGGTGTTGGTTTGATACCGTTTGGGGACAGCCAAGGAGGCATCTGCAGGCAACAAAGGTAGGTGTGTGCTTGTGTGTGTGTTTCCTATGCAGATCCTAAGCCCAGTGTCACATGCAAGTAGGAGGAGTAAGAAGGGTTCCTGGCAAATCCGGGTTATGGATTGCATTTAAAAAGGCCCCGTGGGAGTGCAATGGGCCCCTGTCTTGCTGCTTAGCAATAATGGTATGGGTTTAGGTTCTGCTGTGTGTACTGGTGGTTGACTGCCCCCCAGCCCAGAGTGTGCATGGAAAATTGTCTGGCAGCCTCCCTGACAGCAAGCAGTGATAGTGCCCATGAAGGGGACCTTGTTGGGCCCGCCCCTTTCACGGTTATCGCTTCTCGGCCTTTTGGCTAAGATCAAGTGTAGTATCTGTTCTTATCAGTTTAATATCTGATACGTCCCCTATCTGGGGACCATATATTAAATGGATTTTTGAGAACGGGGGCCGATTTCGAAGCTTGCTTCCGTCGCCCTATGCATTAACCCGATATGGCAGTATCTTCGGGTACAGTGCACCACCCCCTTACAGGGTTAAAAAGAAAGATTCCTACTTTCATTGCTACCTGCTTGCTGGCTAGCCAGCTAGCCAGCCCTGTGGGCCTTGCTGCTGCTGCAGCCAAAAAACAAAAGGTGGTGCTGCTGCTGCTTCTGCTGCTTCTGCTTCTGCTTGTGTCTGGCCCCTGTTGGAGCGTCCAGGCACAGGACTTCTGCTGCTGCTGACTAAATGGCCTCCTTAATTGGATCATTTGAGTAGCCAGCACACCTGTGCAGGTAGGGCATGACATGATAGGCAGCTGCCTTGATAGCGGGTGGGTGCTGAATGTTCCTAATTGACAAAATAAGATTAATGCTTATGAAGAAATATAAAATCTCATCCCTTCCCCAATATCGCGCCACACCCCTACCCCTTAATTCCCTGGTTGAACGTGATGGACATATGTCTTTTTTCGACCGTACTAACTATGTAACTATGTAACATAACATGGGGGGGGGGGGGGGGTCTCCTGGCTGTTCACACAGGTGTGTCATTGCTGTACATTGACCATGCATTGCTTCTGTGGTATTGCAAAGGCAAAGACAAATGCTTCCAGCCATCCATTGCACTAATGGATTGGTCATCAGCTGGCTGTCTATGTCCCGCATCAATATAGACCAAAGTACAGAGGGTTAGGCTATGCTATTGTGCACCTACCTGATGCATCAGAAGGTGCGAGGCCCTTGCTAAATTCTGTGCACAGACTTTGAGATCTATGCTTTAGACTGTATCTAAACCTGCTCCAACATGGACTGACATTCTGGCCTACTTTCAGCCGATGCGACTTGTCTGTCGCTGAACAGTCGCTTTTTATGTATTCAGCACCTATGTATAATGTTGTAAAAATGCTCTAGAAGCTAAAGTCGCAGAAATGTCACACATATTTGGCCTGCAACTTTCTGTGCGACAAATTCAGACAGGAAAAATCAGTATAAATCCTTAGAAAATTATCCCCCAGTGTCTCCATCTGCTGGCGGTATTGAATAAGCATTGCTGCACTGATGGGGTATGCATTAGACGAAAAAAAAGAAGAAAAAGAAGAATAATACGCCCAGAAAAGAGGCGAAAAGGAGAAAAACGTAAAAAAACGTGAAAAAAAAGTAAGAGGAAGAGAAGGGAAAAAAAGGTGGAAATGGGTTTAAAAGTGATTTCGGCGGAGAATATATATATATATATATATATATATATATATATATATATATATATGCGCACACACACACATAGATATAAACGTATTCTCCGTTGAGATATTGCAGCCGCTGCTGTGTCCAGGCCCAGGAGCCTTAGCACTGTGCTGTGATGTCACTCAATACCACTGACATCACTAGGTGTAAACAACATCTCTCCTTTGCTGTGTATGTGACTATGGAGCTGTTTGGTGATGTCGTCTATTACGGCCTTCATAGAAGCAACAGGAGATTGTTGCATCCATCTTGAACCCTCAGAACTACAGTGCTATGATGTCACTCACTTCCACAGGCCTTGCAGAGTGTAAACAACAACAACCCAGCTTTGTTGTGTATGTAACCAAAGGGATTTGTGATGTCACCTAGAACCTTCACAGCAGCGACAGCTTTATGAGGAGCATCAGCACTGCTCTGCCTGAGCAGAACCATCACCGCCATAGGTTGTCAAATAACCCGGATTTAACCCACACAGGTAAGTCCAATGGGGTGCAGGCATGTCCTCTATGCTTACAGCTTCCCGTGGGTGTTGGTTTGATACCGTTTGGGGACAGCCAAGGAGGCATCTGCAGGCAACAAAGGTAGGTGTGTGCTTGTGTGTGTGTTTCCTATGCAGATCCTAAGCCCAGTGTCACATGCAAGTAGGAGGAGTAAGAAGGGTTCCTGGCAAATCCGGGTTATGGATTGCATTTAAAAAGGCCCCGTGGGAGTGCAATGGGCCCCTGTCTTGCTGCTTAGCAATAATGGTATGGGTTTAGGTTCTGCTGTGTGTACTGGTGGTTGACTGCCCCCCAGCCCAGAGTGTGCATGGAAAATTGTCTGGCAGCCTCCCTGACAGCAAGCAGTGATAGTGCCCATGAAGGGGACCTTGTTGGGCCCGCCCCTTTCACGGTTATCGCTTCTCGGCCTTTTGGCTAAGATCAAGTGTAGTATCTGTTCTTATCAGTTTAATATCTGATACGTCCCCTATCTGGGGACCATATATTAAATGGATTTTTGAGAACGGGGGCCGATTTCGAAGCTTGCTTCCGTCGCCCTATGCATTGACCCGATATGGCAGTATCTTCGGGTACAGTGCACCACCCCCTTACAGGGTTAAAAAGAAAGATTCCTACTTTCATTGCTACCTGCTTGCTGGCTAGCCAGCTAGCCAGCCCTGTGGGCCTTGCTGCTGCTGCAGCCAAAAAACAAAAGGTGGTGCTGCTGCTGCTTCTGCTGCTTCTGCTTCTGCTTGTGTCTGGCCCCTGTTGGAGCGTCCAGGCACAGGACTTCTGCTGCTGCTGACTAAATGGCCTCCTTAATTGGATCATTTGAGTAGCCAGCACACCTGTGCAGGTAGGGCATGACATGATAGGCAGCTGCCTTGATAGCGGGTGGGTGCTGAATGTTCCTAATTGACAAAATAAGATTAATGCTTATGAAGAAATATAAAATCTCATCCCTTCCCCAATATCGCGCCACACCCCTACCCCTTAATTCCCTGGTTGAACGTGATGGACATATGTCTTTTTTCGACCGTACTAACTATGTAACTATGTAACATAACATGGGGGGGGGGGGGGGGTCTCCTGGCTGTTCACACAGGTGTGTCATTGCTGTACATTGACCATGCATTGCTTCTGTGGTATTGCAAAGGCAAAGACAAATGCTTCCAGCCATCCATTGCACTAATGGATTGGTCATCAGCTGGCTGTCTATGTCCCGCATCAATATAGACCAAAGTACAGAGGGTTAGGCTATGCTATTGTGCACCTACCTGATGCATCAGAAGGTGCGAGGCCCTTGCTAAATTCTGTGCACAGACTTTGAGATCTATGCTTTAGACTGTATCTAAACCTGCTCCAACATGGACTGACATTCTGGCCTACTTTCAGCCGATGCGACTTGTCTGTCGCTGAACAGTCGCTTTTTATGTATTCAGCACCTATGTATAATGTTGTAAAAATGCTCTAGAAGCTAAAGTCGCAGAAATGTCACACATATTATTTGGCCTGCAACTTTCTGTGCGACAAATTCAGACAGGAAAAATCAGTATAAATCCTTAGAAAATTATCCCCCAGTGTCTCCATCTGCTGGCGGTATTGAATAAGCATTGCTGCACTGATGGGGTATGCATTAGACGAAAAAAAAGAAGAAAAAGAAGAATAATACGCCCAGAAAAGAGGCGAAAAGGAGAAAAACGTAAAAAAACGTGAAAAAAAAGTAAGAGGAAGAGAAGGGAAAAAAAGGTGGAAATGGGTTTAAAAGTGATTTCGGCGGAGAAATATATATATATATATATATATATATATATATATATATATATATATATGCGCACACACACACATAGATATAAACGTATTCTCCGTTGAGATATTGCAGCCGCTGCTGTGTCCAGGCCCAGGAGCCTTAGCACTGTGCTGTGATGTCACTCAATACCACTGACATCACTAGGTGTAAACAACATCTCTCCTTTGCTGTGTATGTGACTATGGAGCTGTTTGGTGATGTCGTCTATTACGGCCTTCATAGAAGCAACAGGAGATTGTTGCATCCATCTTGAACCCTCAGAACTACAGTGCTATGATGTCACTCACTTCCACAGGCCTTGCAGAGTGTAAACAACAACAACCCAGCTTTGTTGTGTATGTAACCAAAGGGATTTGTGATGTCACCTAGAACCTTCACAGCAGCGACAGCTTTATGAGGAGCATCAGCACTGCTCTGCCTGAGCAGAACCATCACCGCCATAGGTTGTCAAATAACCCGGATTTAACCCACACAGGTAAGTCCAATGGGGTGCAGGCATGTCCTCTATGCTTACAGCTTCCCGTGGGTGTTGGTTTGATACCGTTTGGGGACAGCCAAGGAGGCATCTGCAGGCAACAAAGGTAGGTGTGTGCTTGTGTGTGTGTTTCCTATGCAGATCCTAAGCCCAGTGTCACATGCAAGTAGGAGGAGTAAGAAGGGTTCCTGGCAAATCCGGGTTATGGATTGCATTTAAAAAGGCCCCGTGGGAGTGCAATGGGCCCCTGTCTTGCTGCTTAGCAATAATGGTATGGGTTTAGGTTCTGCTGTGTGTACTGGTGGTTGACTGCCCCCCAGCCCAGAGTGTGCATGGAAAATTGTCTGGCAGCCTCCCTGACAGCAAGCAGTGATAGTGCCCATGAAGGGGACCTTGTTGGGCCCGCCCCTTTCACGGTTATCGCTTCTCGGCCTTTTGGCTAAGATCAAGTGTAGTATTGTTCTTATCAGTTTAATATCTGATACGTCCCCTATCTGGGGACCATATATTAAATGGATTTTTGAGAACGGGGGCCGATTTCGAAGCTTGCTTCCGTCGCCCTATGCATTGACCCGATATGGCAGTATCTTCGGGTACAGTGCACCACCCCCTTACAGGGTTAAAAAGAAAGATTCCTACTTTCATTGCTACCTGCTTGCTGGCTAGCCAGCTAGCCAGCCCTGTGGGCCTTGCTGCTGCTGCAGCCAAAAAACAAAAGGTGGTGCTGCTGCTGCTTCTGCTGCTTCTGCTTCTGCTTGTGTCTGGCCCCTGTTGGAGCGTCCAGGCACAGGACTTCTGCTGCTGCTGACTAAATGGCCTCCTTAATTGGATCATTTGAGTAGCCAGCACACCTGTGCAGGTAGGGCATGACATGATAGGCAGCTGCCTTGATAGCGGGTGGGTGCTGAATGTTCCTAATTGACAAAATAAGATTAATGCTTATGAAGAAATATAAAATCTCATCCCTTCCCCAATATCGCGCCACACCCCTACCCCTTAATTCCCTGGTTGAACGTGATGGACATATGTCTTTTTTCGACCGTACTAACTATGTAACTATGTAACATAACATGGGGGGGGGGGGGGGGGTCTCCTGGCTGTTCACACAGGTGTGTCATTGCTGTACATTGACCATGCATTGCTTCTGTGGTATTGCAAAGGCAAAGACAAATGCTTCCAGCCATCCATTGCACTAATGGATTGGTCATCAGCTGGCTGTCTATGTCCCGCATCAATATAGACCAAAGTACAGAGGGTTAGGCTATGCTATTGTGCACCTACCTGATGCATCAGAAGGTGCGAGGCCCTTGCTAAATTCTGTGCACAGACTTTGAGATCTATGCTTTAGACTGTATCTAAACCTGCTCCAACATGGACTGACATTCTGGCCTACTTTCAGCCGATGCGACTTGTCTGTCGCTGAACAGTCGCTTTTTATGTATTCAGCACCTATGTATAATGTTGTAAAAATGCTCTAGAAGCTAAAGTCGCAGAAATGTCACACATATTTGGCCTGCAACTTTCTGTGCGACAAATTCAGACAGGAAAAATCAGTATAAATCCTTAGAAAATTATCCCCCAGTGTCTCCATCTGCTGGCGGTATTGAATAAGCATTGCTGCACTGATGGGGTATGCATTAGACGAAAAAAAAGAAGAAAAAGAAGAATAATACGCCCAGAAAAGAGGCGAAAAGGAGAAAAACGTAAAAAAACGTGAAAAAAAAGTAAGAGGAAGAGAAGGGAAAAAAAGGTGGAAATGGGTTTAAAAGTGATTTCGGCGGAGAAATATATATATATATATATATATATATATATATATATATATATATATATGCGCACACACACACATAGATATAAACGTATTCTCCGTTGAGATATTGCAGCCGCTGCTGTGTCCAGGCCCAGGAGCCTTAGCACTGTGCTGTGATGTCACTCAATACCACTGACATCACTAGGTGTAAACAACATCTCTCCTTTGCTGTGTATGTGACTATGGAGCTGTTTGGTGATGTCGTCTATTACGGCCTTCATAGAAGCAACAGGAGATTGTTGCATCCATCTTGAACCCTCAGAACTACAGTGCTATGATGTCACTCACTTCCACAGGCCTTGCAGAGTGTAAACAACAACAACCCAGCTTTGTTGTGTATGTAACCAAAGGGATTTGTGATGTCACCTAGAACCTTCACAGCAGCGACAGCTTTATGAGGAGCATCAGCACTGCTCTGCCTGAGCAGAACCATCACCGCCATAGGTTGTCAAATAACCCGGATTTAACCCACACAGGTAAGTCCAATGGGGTGCAGGCATGTCCTCTATGCTTACAGCTTCCCGTGGGTGTTGGTTTGATACCGTTTGGGGACAGCCAAGGAGGCATCTGCAGGCAACAAAGGTAGGTGTGTGCTTGTGTGTGTGTTTCCTATGCAGATCCTAAGCCCAGTGTCACATGCAAGTAGGAGGAGTAAGAAGGGTTCCTGGCAAATCCGGGTTATGGATTGCATTTAAAAAGGCCCCGTGGGAGTGCAATGGGCCCCTGTCTTGCTGCTTAGCAATAATGGTATGGGTTTAGGTTCTGCTGTGTGTACTGGTGGTTGACTGCCCCCCAGCCCAGAGTGTGCATGGAAAATTGTCTGGCAGCCTCCCTGACAGCAAGCAGTGATAGTGCCCATGAAGGGGACCTTGTTGGGCCCGCCCCTTTCACGGTTATCGCTTCTCGGCCTTTTGGCTAAGATCAAGTGTAGTATCTGTTCTTATCAGTTTAATATCTGATACGTCCCCTATCTGGGGACCATATATTAAATGGATTTTTGAGAACGGGGGCCGATTTCGAAGCTTGCTTCCGTCGCCCTATGCATTGACCCGATATGGCAGTATCTTCGGGTACAGTGCACCACCCCCTTACAGGGTTAAAAAGAAAGATTCCTACTTTCATTGCTACCTGCTTGCTGGCTAGCCAGCTAGCCAGCCCTGTGGGCCTTGCTGCTGCTGCAGCCAAAAAACAAAAGGTGGTGCTGCTGCTGCTTCTGCTGCTTCTGCTTCTGCTTGTGTCTGGCCCCTGTTGGAGCGTCCAGGCACAGGACTTCTGCTGCTGCTGACTAAATGGCCTCCTTAATTGGATCATTTGAGTAGCCAGCACACCTGTGCAGGTAGGGCATGACATGATAGGCAGCTGCCTTGATAGCGGGTGGGTGCTGAATGTTCCTAATTGACAAAATAAGATTAATGCTTATGAAGAAATATAAAATCTCATCCCTTCCCCAATATCGCGCCACACCCCTACCCCTTAATTCCCTGGTTGAACGTGATGGACACATGTCTTTTTTCGACCGTACTAACTATGTAACTATGTAACATAACATGGGGGGGGGGGGGGGGTCTCCTGGCTGTTCACACAGGTGTGTCATTGCTGTACATTGACCATGCATTGCTTCTGTGGTATTGCAAAGGCAAAGACAAATGCTTCCAGCCATCCATTGCACTAATGGATTGGTCATCAGCTGGCTGTCTATGTCCCGCATCAATATAGACCAAAGTACAGAGGGTTAGGCTATGCTATTGTGCACCTACCTGATGCATCAGAAGGTGCGAGGCCCTTGCTAAATTCTGTGCACAGACTTTGAGATCTATGCTTTAGACTGTATCTAAACCTGCTCCAACATGGACTGACATTCTGGCCTACTTTCAGCCGATGCGACTTGTCTGTCGCTGAACAGTCGCTTTTTATGTATTCAGCACCTATGTATAATGTTGTAAAAATGCTCTAGAAGCTAAAGTCGCAGAAATGTCACACATATTTGGCCTGCAACTTTCTGTGCGACAAATTCAGACAGGAAAAATCAGTATAAATCCTTAGAAAATTATCCCCCAGTGTCTCCATCTGCTGGCGGTATTGAATAAGCATTGCTGCACTGATGGGGTATGCATTAGACGAAAAAAAAGAAGAAAAAGAAGAATAATACGCCCAGAAAAGAGGCGAAAAGGAGAAAAACGTAAAAAAACGTGAAAAAAAAGTAAGAGGAAGAGAAGGGAAAAAAAGGTGGAAATGGGTTTAAAAGTGATTTCGGCGGAGAAATATATATATATATATATATATATATATATATATATATATATATATGCGCACACACACACATAGATATAAACGTATTCTCCGTTGAGATATTGCAGCCGCTGCTGTGTCCAGGCCCAGGAGCCTTAGCACTGTGCTGTGATGTCACTCAATACCACTGACATCACTAGGTGTAAACAACATCTCTCCTTTGCTGTGTATGTGACTATGGAGCTGTTTGGTGATGTCGTCTATTACGGCCTTCATAGAAGCAACAGGAGATTGTTGCATCCATCTTGAACCCTCAGAACTACAGTGCTATGATGTCACTCACTTCCACAGGCCTTGCAGAGTGTAAACAACAACAACCCAGCTTTGTTGTGTATGTAACCAAAGGGATTTGTGATGTCACCTAGAACCTTCACAGCAGCGACAGCTTTATGAGGAGCATCAGCACTGCTCTGCCTGAGCAGAACCATCACCGCCATAGGTTGTCAAATAACCCGGATTTAACCCACACAGGTAAGTCCAATGGGGTGCAGGCATGTCCTCTATGCTTACAGCTTCCCGTGGGTGTTGGTTTGATACCGTTTGGGGACAGCCAAGGAGGCATCTGCAGGCAACAAAGGTAGGTGTGTGCTTGTGTGTGTGTTTCCTATGCAGATCCTAAGCCCAGTGTCACATGCAAGTAGGAGGAGTAAGAAGGGTTCCTGGCAAATCCGGGTTATGGATTGCATTTAAAAAGGCCCCGTGGGAGTGCAATGGGCCCCTGTCTTGCTGCTTAGCAATAATGGTATGGGTTTAGGTTCTGCTGTGTGTACTGGTGGTTGACTGCCCCCCAGCCCAGAGTGTGCATGGAAAATTGTCTGGCAGCCTCCCTGACAGCAAGCAGTGATAGTGCCCATGAAGGGGACCTTGTTGGGCCCGCCCCTTTCACGGTTATCGCTTCTCGGCCTTTTGGCTAAGATCAAGTGTAGTATCTGTTCTTATCAGTTTAATATCTGATACGTCCCCTATCTGGGGACCATATATTAAATGGATTTTTGAGAACGGGGGCCGATTTCGAAGCTTGCTTCCGTCGCCCTATGCATTGACCCGATATGGCAGTATCTTCGGGTACAGTGCACCACCCCCTTACAGGGTTAAAAAGAAAGATTCCTACTTTCATTGCTACCTGCTTGCTGGCTAGCCAGCTAGCCAGCCCTGTGGGCCTTGCTGCTGCTGCAGCCAAAAAACAAAAGGTGGTGCTGCTGCTGCTTCTGCTGCTTCTGCTTCTGCTTGTGTCTGGCCCCTGTTGGAGCGTCCAGGCACAGGACTTCTGCTGCTGCTGACTAAATGGCCTCCTTAATTGGATCATTTGAGTAGCCAGCACACCTGTGCAGGTAGGGCATGACATGATAGGCAGCTGCCTTGATAGCGGGTGGGTGCTGAATGTTCCTAATTGACAAAATAAGATTAATGCTTATGAAGAAATATAAAATCTCATCCCTTCCCCAATATCGCGCCACACCCCTACCCCTTAATTCCCTGGTTGAACGTGATGGACATATGTCTTTTTTCGACCGTACTAACTATGTAACTATGTAACATAACATGGGGGGGGGGGGGGGGGGGTCTCCTGGCTGTTCACACAGGTGTGTCATTGCTGTACATTGACCATGCATTGCTTCTGTGGTATTGCAAAGGCAAAGACAAATGCTTCCAGCCATCCATTGCACTAATGGATTGGTCATCAGCTGGCTGTCTATGTCCCGCATCAATATAGACCAAAGTACAGAGGGTTAGGCTATGCTATTGTGCACCTACCTGATGCATCAGAAGGTGCGAGGCCCTTGCTAAATTCTGTGCACAGACTTTGAGATCTATGCTTTAGACTGTATCTAAACCTGCTCCAACATGGACTGACATTCTGGCCTACTTTCAGCCGATGCGACTTGTCTGTCGCTGAACAGTCGCTTTTTATGTATTCAGCACCTATGTATAATGTTGTAAAAATGCTCTAGAAGCTAAAGTCGCAGAAATGTCACACATATTTGGCCTGCAACTTTCTGTGCGACAAATTCAGACAGGAAAAATCAGTATAAATCCTTAGAAAATTATCCCCCAGTGTCTCCATCTGCTGGCGGTATTGAATAAGCATTGCTGCACTGATGGGGTATGCATTAGACGAAAAAAAAGAAGAAAAAGAAGAATAATACGCCCAGAAAAGAGGCGAAAAGGAGAAAAACTTAAAAAAACGTGAAAAAAAAGTAAGAGGAAGAGAAGGGAAAAAAAGGTGGAAATGGGTTTAAAAGTGATTTCGGCGGAGAAATATATATATATATATATATATATATATATATATATATATGCGCACACACACACATAGATATAAACGTATTCTCCGTTGAGATATTGCAGCCGCTGCTGTGTCCAGGCCCAGGAGCCTTAGCACTGTGCTGTGATGTCACTCAATACCACTGACATCACTAGGTGTAAACAACATCTCTCCTTTGCTGTGTATGTGACTATGGAGCTGTTTGGTGATGTCGTCTATTACGGCCTTCATAGAAGCAACAGGAGATTGTTGCATCCATCTTGAACCCTCAGAACTACAGTGCTATGATGTCACTCACTTCCACAGGCCTTGCAGAGTGTAAACAACAACAACCCAGCTTTGTTGTGTATGTAACCAAAGGGATTTGTGATGTCACCTAGAACCTTCACAGCAGCGACAGCTTTATGAGGAGCATCAGCACTGCTCTGCCTGAGCAGAACCATCACCGCCATAGGTTGTCAAATAACCCGGATTTAACCCACACAGGTAAGTCCAATGGGGTGCAGGCATGTCCTCTATGCTTACAGCTTCCCGTGGGTGTTGGTTTGATACCGTTTGGGGACAGCCAAGGAGGCATCTGCAGGCAACAAAGGTAGGTGTGTGCTTGTGTGTGTGTTTCCTATGCAGATCCTAAGCCCAGTGTCACATGCAAGTAGGAGGAGTAAGAAGGGTTCCTGGCAAATCCGGGTTATGGATTGCATTTAAAAAGGCCCCGTGGGAGTGCAATGGGCCCCTGTCTTGCTGCTTAGCAATAATGGTATGGGTTTAGGTTCTGCTGTGTGTACTGGTGGTTGACTGCCCCCCAGCCCAGAGTGTGCATGGAAAATTGTCTGGCAGCCTCCCTGACAGCAAGCAGTGATAGTGCCCATGAAGGGGACCTTGTTGGGCCCGCACCTTTCACGGTTATCGCTTCTCGGCCTTTTGGCTAAGATCAAGTGTAGTATCTGTTCTTATCAGTTTAATATCTGATACGTCCCCTATCTGGGGACCATATATTAAATGGATTTTTGAGAACGGGGGCCGATTTCGAAGCTTGCTTCCGTCGCCCTATGCATTTACCCGATATGGCAGTATCTTCGGGTACAGTGCACCACCCCCTTACAGGGTTAAAAAGAAAGATTCCTACTTTCATTGCTACCTGCTTGCTGGCTAGCCAGCTAGCCAGCCCTGTGGGCCTTGCTGCTGCTGCAGCCAAAAAACAAAAGGTGCTGCTTCTGCTGCTTCTGCTTCTGCTTGTGTCTGGCCCCTGTTGGAGCGTCCAGGCACAGGACTTCTGCTGCTGCTGACTAAATGGCCTCCTTAATTGGATCATTTGAGTAGCCAGCACACCTGTGCAGGTAGGGCATGACATGATAGGCAGCTGCCTTGATAGCGGGTGGGTGCTGAATGTTCCTAATTGACAAAATAAGATTAATGCTTATGAAGAAATATAAAATCTCATCCCTTCCCCAATATCGCGCCACACCCCTACCCCTTAATTCCCTGGTTGAACGTGATGGACATATGTCTTTTTTCGACCGTACTAACTATGTAACTATGTAACATAACATGGGGGGGGGGGGGGGGGGGTCTCCTGGCTGTTCACACAGGTGTGTCATTGCTGTACATTGACCATGCATTGCTTCTGTGGTATTGCAAAGGCAAAGACAAATGCTTCCAGCCATCCATTGCACTAATGGATTGGTCATCAGCTGGCTGTCTATGTCCCGCATCAATATAGACCAAAGTACAGAGGGTTAGGCTATGCTATTGTGCACCTACCTGATGCATCAGAAGGTGCGAGGCCCTTGCTAAATTCTGTGCACAGACTTTGAGATCTATGCTTTAGACTGTATCTAAACCTGCTCCAACATGGACTGACATTCTGGCCTACTTTCAGCCGATGCGACTTGTCTGTCGCTGAACAGTCGCTTTTTATGTATTCAGCACCTATGTATAATGTTGTAAAAATGCTCTAGAAGCTAAAGTCGCAGAAATGTCACACATATTTGGCCTGCAACTTTCTGTGCGACAAATTCAGACAGGAAAAATCAGTATAAATCCTTAGAAAATTATCCCCCAGTGTCTCCATCTGCTGGCGGTATTGAATAAGCATTGCTGCACTGATGGGGTATGCATTAGACGAAAAAAAAGAAGAAAAAGAAGAATAATACGCCCAGAAAAGAGGCGAAAAGGAGAAAAACGTAAAAAAACGTGAAAAAAAAGTAAGAGGAAGAGAAGGGAAAAAAAGGTGGAAATGGGTTTAAAAGTGATTTCGGGGGAGAAATATATATATATATATATATATATATATATATATATATATATATATATATGCGCACACACACACATAGATATAAACGTATTCTCCGTTGAGATATTGCAGCCGCTGCTGTGTCCAGGCCCAGGAGCCTTAGCACTGTGCTGTGATGTCACTCAATACCACTGACATCACTAGGTGTAAACAACATCTCTCCTTTGCTGTGTATGTGACTATGGAGCTGTTTGGTGATGTCGTCTATTACGGCCTTCATAGAAGCAACAGGAGATTGTTGCATCCATCTTGAACCCTCAGAACTACAGTGCTATGATGTCACTCACTTCCACAGGCCTTGCAGAGTGTAAACAACAACAACCCAGCTTTGTTGTGTATGTAACCAAAGGGATTTGTGATGTCACCTAGAACCTTCACAGCAGCGACAGCTTTATGAGGAGCATCAGCACTGCTCTGCCTGAGCAGAACCATCACCGCCATAGGTTGTCAAATAACCCGGATTTAACCCACACAGGTAAGTCCAATGGGGTGCAGGCATGTCCTCTATGCTTACAGCTTCCCGTGGGTGTTGGTTTGATACCGTTTGGGGACAGCCAAGGAGGCATCTGCAGGCAACAAAGGTAGGTGTGTGCTTGTGTGTGTGTTTCCTATGCAGATCCTAAGCCCAGTGTCACATGCAAGTAGGAGGAGTAAGAAGGGTTCCTGGCAAATCCGGGTTATGGATTGCATTTAAAAAGGCCCCGTGGGAGTGCAATGGGCCCCTGTCTTGCTGCTTAGCAATAATGGTATGGGTTTAGGTTCTGCTGTGTGTACTGGTGGTTGACTGCCCCCCAGCCCAGAGTGTGCATGGAAAATTGTCTGGCAGCCTCCCTGACAGCAAGCAGTGATAGTGCCCATGAAGGGGACCTTGTTGGGCCCGCCCCTTTCACGGTTATCGCTTCTCGGCCTTTTGGCTAAGATCAAGTGTAGTATCTGTTCTTATCAGTTTAATATCTGATACGTCCCCTATCTGGGGACCATATATTAAATGGATTTTTGAGAACGGGGGCCGATTTCGAAGCTTGCTTCCGTCGCCCTATGCATTGACTCGATATGGCAGTATCTTCGGGTACAGTGCACCACCCCCTTACAGGGTTAAAAAGAAAGATTCCTACTTTCATTGCTACCTGCTTGCTGGCTAGCCAGCTAGCCAGCCCTGTGGGCCTTGCTGCTGCTGCAGCCAAAAAACAAAAGGTGGTGCTGCTGCTGCTTCTGCTGCTTCTGCTTCTGCTTGTGTCTGGCCCCTGTTGGAGCGTCCAGGCACAGGACTTCTGCTGCTGCTGACTAAATGGCCTCCTTAATTGGATCATTTGAGTAGCCAGCACACCTGTGCAGGTAGGGCATGACATGATAGGCAGCTGCCTTGATAGCGGGTGGGTGCTGAATGTTCCTAATTGACAAAATAAGATTAATGCTTATGAAGAAATATAAAATCTCATCCCTTCCCCAATATCGCGCCACACCCCTACCCCTTAATTCCCTGGTTGAACGTGATGGACATATGTCTTTTTTCGACCGTACTAACTATGTAACTATGTAACATAACATGGGGGGGGGGGGGGGGGGGTCTCCTGGCTGTTCACACAGGTGTGTCATTGCTGTACATTGACCATGCATTGCTTCTGTGGTATTGCAAAGGCAAAGACAAATGCTTCCAGCCATCCATTGCACTAATGGATTGGTCATCAGCTGGCTGTCTATGTCCCGCATCAATATAGACCAAAGTACAGAGGGTTAGGCTATGCTATTGTGCACCTACCTGATGCATCAGAAGGTGCGAGGCCCTTGCTAAATTCTGTGCACAGACTTTGAGATCTATGCTTTAGACTGTATCTAAACCTGCTCCAACATGGACTGACATTCTGGCCTACTTTCAGCCGATGCGACTTGTCTGTCGCTGAACAGTCGCTTTTTATGTATTCAGCACCTATGTATAATGTTGTAAAAATGCTCTAGAAGCTAAAGTCGCAGAAATGTCACACATATTTGGCCTGCAACTTTCTGTGCGACAAATTCAGACAGGAAAAATCAGTATAAATCCTTAGAAAATTATCCCCCAGTGTCTCCATCTGCTGGCGGTATTGAATAAGCATTGCTGCACTGATGGGGTATGCATTAGACGAAAAAAAAGAAGAAAAAGAAGAATAATACGCCCAGAAAAGAGGCGAAAAGGAGAAAAACGTAAAAAAACGTGAAAAAAAAGTAAGAGGAAGAGAAGGGAAAAAAAGGTGGAAATGGGTTTAAAAGTGATTTCGGCGGAGAAATATATATATATATATATATATATATATATATATATATATATGCGCACACACACACATAGATATAAACGTATTCTCCGTTGAGATATTGCAGCCGCTGCTGTGTCCAGGCCCAGGAGCCTTAGCACTGTGCTGTGATGTCACTCAATACCACTGACATCACTAGGTGTAAACAACATCTCTCCTTTGCTGTGTATGTGACTATGGAGCTGTTTGGTGATGTCGTCTATTATGGCCTTCATAGAAGCAACAGGAGATTGTTGCATCCATCTTGAACCCTCAGAACTACAGTGCTATGATGTCACTCACTTCCACAGGCCTTGCAGAGTGTAAACAACAACAACCCAGCTTTGTTGTGTATGTAACCAAAGGGATTTGTGATGTCACCTAGAACCTTCACAGCAGCGACAGCTTTATGAGGAGCATCAGCACTGCTCTGCCTGAGCAGAACCATCACCGCCATAGGTTGTCAAATAACCCGGATTTAACCCACACAGGTAAGTCCAATGGGGTGCAGGCATGTCCTCTATGCTTACAGCTTCCCGTGGGTGTTGGTTTGATACCGTTTGGGGACAGCCAAGGAGGCATCTGCAGGCAACAAAGGTAGGTGTGTGCTTGTGTGTGTGTTTCCTATGCAGATCCTAAGCCCAGTGTCACATGCAAGTAGGAGGAGTAAGAAGGGTTCCTTGCAAATCCGGGTTATGGATTGCATTTAAAAAGGCCCCGTGGGAGTGCAATGGGCCCCTGTCTTGCTGCTTAGCAATAATGGTATGGGTTTAGGTTCTGCTGTGTGTACTGGTGGTTGACTGCCCCCCAGCCCAGAGTGTGCATGGAAAATTGTCTGGCAGCCTCCCTGACAGCAAGCAGTGATAGTGCCCATGAAGGGGACCTTGTTGGGCCCGCCCCTTTCACGGTTATCGCTTCTCGGCCTTTTGGCTAAGATCAAGTGTAGTATCTGTTCTTATCAGTTTAATATCTGATACGTCCCCTATCTGGGGACCATATATTAAATGGATTTTTGAGAACGGGGGCCGATTTCGAAGCTTGCTTCCGTCGCCCTATGCATTGACCCGATATGGCAGTATCTTCGGGTACAGTGCACCACCCCCTTACAGGGTTAAAAAGAAAGATTCCTACTTTCATTGCTACCTGCTTGCTGGCTAGCCAGCTAGCCAGCCCTGTGGGCCTTGCTGCTGCTGCAGCCAAAAAACAAAAGGTGGTGCTGCTGCTGCTTCTGCTGCTTCTGCTTCTGCTTGTGTCTGGCCCCTGTTGGAGCGTCCAGGCACAGGACTTCTGCTGCTGCTGACTAAATGGCCTCCTTAATTGGATCATTTGAGTAGCCAGCACACCTGTGCAGGTAGGGCATGACATGATAGGCAGCTGCCTTGATAGCGGGTGGGTGCTGAATGTTCCTAATTGACAAAATAAGATTAATGCTTATGAAGAAATATAAAATCTCATCCCTTCCCCAATATCGCGCCACACCCCTACCCCTTAATTCCCTGGTTGAACGTGATGGACATATGTCTTTTTTCGACCGTACTAACTATGTAACTATGTAACATAACATGGGGGGGGGGGGGGGGTCTCCTGGCTGTTCACACAGGTGTGTCATTGCTGTACATTGACCATGCATTGCTTCTGTGGTATTGCAAAGGCAAAGACAAATGCTTCCAGCCATCCATTGCACTAATGGATTGGTCATCAGCTGGCTGTCTATGTCCCGCATCAATATAGACCAAAGTACAGAGGGTTAGGCTATGCTATTGTGCACCTACCTGATGCATCAGAAGGTGCGAGGCCCTTGCTAAATTCTGTGCACAGACTTTGAGATCTATGCTTTAGACTGTATCTAAACCTGCTCCAACATGGACTGACATTCTGGCCTACTTTCAGCCGATGCGACTTGTCTGTCGCTGAACAGTCACTTTTTATGTATTCAGCACCTATGTATAATGTTGTAAAAATGCTCTAGAAGCTAAAGTCGCAGAAATGTCACACATATTTGGCCTGCAACTTTCTGTGCGACAAATTCAGACAGGAAAAATCAGTATAAATCCTTAGAAAATTATCCCCCAGTGTCTCCATCTGCTGGCGGTATTGAATAAGCATTGCTGCACTGATGGGGTATGCATTAGACGAAAAAAAAGAAGAAAAAGAAGAATAATACGCCCAGAAAAGAGGCAAAAAGGAGAAAAACGTAAAAAAACGTGAAAAAAAAGTAAGAGGAAGAGAAGGGAAAAAAAGGTGGAAATGGGTTTAAAAGTGATTTCGGCGGAGAATATATATATATATATATATATATATATATATATATATATATATATATGCGCACACACACACATAGATATAAACGTATTCTCCGTTGAGATATTGCAGCCGCTGCTGTGTCCAGGCCCAGGAGCCTTAGCACTGTGCTGTGATGTCACTCAATACCACTGACATCACTAGGTGTAAACAACATCTCTCCTTTGCTGTGTATGTGACTATGGAGCTGTTTGGTGATGTCGTCTATTACGGCCTTCATAGAAGCAACAGGAGATTGTTGCATCCATCTTGAACCCTCAGAACTACAGTGCTATGATGTCACTCACTTCCACAGGCCTTGCAGAGTGTAAACAACAACAACCCAGCTTTGTTGTGTATGTAACCAAAGGGATTTGTGATGTCACCTAGAACCTTCACAGCAGCGACAGCTTTATGAGGAGCATCAGCACTGCTCTGCCTGAGCAGAACCATCACCGCCATAGGTTGTCAAATAACCCGGATTTAACCCACACAGGTAAGTCCAATGGGGTGCAGGCATGTCCTCTATGCTTACAGCTTCCCGTGGGTGTTGGTTTGATACCGTTTGGGGACAGCCAAGGAGGCATCTGCAGGCAACAAAGGTAGGTGTGTGCTTGTGTGTGTGTTTCCTATGCAGATCCTAAGCCCAGTGTCACATGCAAGTAGGAGGAGTAAGAAGGGTTCCTGGCAAATCCGGGTTATGGATTGCATTTAAAAAGGCCCCGTGGGAGTGCAATGGGCCCCTGTCTTGCTGCTTAGCAATAATGGTATGGGTTTAGGTTCTGCTGTGTGTACTGGTGGTTGACTGCCCCCCAGCCCAGAGTGTGCATGGAAAATTGTCTGGCAGCCTCCCTGACAGCAAGCAGTGATAGTGCCCATGAAGGGGACCTTGTTGGGCCCGCCCCTTTCACGGTTATCGCTTCTCGGCCTTTTGGCTAAGATCAAGTGTAGTATCTGTTCTTATCAGTTTAATATCTGATACGTCCCCTATCTGGGGACCATATATTAAATGGATTTTTGAGAACGGGGGCCGATTTCGAAGCTTGCTTCCGTCGCCCTATGCATTGACCCGATATGGCAGTATCTTCGGGTACAGTGCACCACCCCCTTACAGGGTTAAAAAGAAAGATTCCTACTTTCATTGCTACCTGCTTGCTGGCTAGCCAGCTAGCCAGCCCTGTGGGCCTTGCTGCTGCTGCAGCCAAAAAACAAAAGGTGGTGCTGCTGCTGCTTCTGCTGCTTCTGCTTCTGCTTGTGTCTGGCCCCTGTTGGAGCGTCCAGGCACAGGACTTCTGCTGCTGCTGACTAAATGGCCTCCTTAATTGGATCATTTGAGTAGCCAGCACACCTGTGCAGGTAGGGCATGACATGATAGGCAGCTGCCTTGATAGCGGGTGGGTGCTGAATGTTCCTAATTGACAAAATAAGATTAATGCTTATGAAGAAATATAAAATCTCATCCCTTCCCCCAATATCGCGCCACACCCCTACCCCTTAATTCCCTGGTTGAACGTGATGGACATATGTCTTTTTTCGACCGTACTAACTATGTAACTATGTAACATAACATGGGGGGGGGGGGGGGGGGTCTCCTGGCTGTTCACACAGGTGTGTCATTGCTGTACATTGACCATGCATTGCTTCTGTGGTATTGCAAAGGCAAAGACAAATGCTTCCAGCCATCCATTGCACTAATGGATTGGTCATCAGCTGGCTGTCTATGTCCCGCATCAATATAGACCAAAGTACAGAGGGTTAGGCTATGCTATTGTGCACCTACCTGATGCATCAGAAGGTGCGAGGCCCTTGCTAAATTCTGTGCACAGACTTTGAGATCTATGCTTTAGACTGTATCTAAACCTGCTCCAACATGGACTGACATTCTGGCCTACTTTCAGCCGATGCGACTTGTCTGTCGCTGAACAGTCGCTTTTTATGTATTCAGCACCTATGTATAATGTTGTAAAAATGCTCTAGAAGCTAAAGTCGCAGAAATGTCACACATATTTGGCCTGCAACTTTCTGTGCGACAAATTCAGACAGGAAAAATCAGTATAAATCCTTAGAAAATTATCCCCCAGTGTCTCCATCTGCTGGCGGTATTGAATAAGCATTGCTGCACTGATGGGGTATGCATTAGACGAAAAAAAAGAAGAAAAAGAAGAATAATACGCCCAGAAAAGAGGCGAAAAGGAGAAAAACGTAAAAAAACGTGAAAAAAAAGTAAGAGGAAGAGAAGGGAAAAAAAGGTGGAAATGGGTTTAAAAGTGATTTCGGCGGAGAAATATATATATATATATATATATATATATATATATATATATATATATATATGCGCACACACACACATAGATATAAACGTATTCTCCGTTGAGATATTGCAGCCGCTGCTGTGTCCAGGCCCAGGAGCCTTAGCACTGTGCTGTGATGTCACTCAATACCACTGACATCACTAGGTGTAAACAACATCTCTCCTTTGCTGTGTATGTGACTATGGAGCTGTTTGGTGATGTCGTCTATTACGGCCTTCATAGAAGCAACAGGAGATTGTTGCATCCATCTTGAACCCTCAGAACTACAGTGCTATGATGTCACTCACTTCCACAGGCCTTGCAGAGTGTAAACAACAACAACCCAGCTTTGTTGTGTATGTAACCAAAGGGATTTGTGATGTCACCTAGAACCTTCACAGCAGCGACAGCTTTATGAGGAGCATCAGCACTGCTCTGCCTGAGCAGAACCATCACCGCCATAGGTTGTCAAATAACCCGGATTTAACCCACACAGGTAAGTCCAATGGGGTGCAGGCATGTCCTCTATGCTTACAGCTTCCCGTGGGTGTTGGTTTGATACCGTTTGGGGACAGCCAAGGAGGCATCTGCAGGCAACAAAGGTAGGTGTGTGCTTGTGTGTGTGTTTCCTATGCAGATCCTAAGCCCAGTGTCACATGCAAGTAGGAGGAGTAAGAAGGGTTCCTGGCAAATCCGGGTTATGGATTGCATTTAAAAAGGCCCCGTGGGAGTGCAATGGGCCCCTGTCTTGCTGCTTAGCAATAATGGTATGGGTTTAGGTTCTGCTGTGTGTACTGGTGGTTGACTGCCCCCCAGCCCAGAGTGTGCATGGAAAATTGTCTGGCAGCCTCCCTGACAGCAAGCAGTGATAGTGCCCATGAAGGGGACCTTGTTGGGCCCGCCCCTTTCACGGTTATCGCTTCTCGGCCTTTTGGCTAAGATCAAGTGTAGTATCTGTTCTTATCAGTTTAATATCTGATACGTCCCCTATCTGGGGACCATATATTAAATGGATTTTTGAGAACGGGGGCCGATTTCGAAGCTTGCTTCCGTCGCCCTATGCATTGACCCGATATGGCAGTATCTTCGGGTACAGTGCACCACCCCCTTACAGGGTTAAAAAGAAAGATTCCTACTTTCATTGCTACCTGCTTGCTGGCTAGCCAGCTAGCCAGCCCTGTGGGCCTTGCTGCTGCTGCAGCCAAAAAACAAAAGGTGGTGCTGCTGCTGCTTCTGCTGCTTCTGCTTCTGCTTGTGTCTGGCCCCTGTTGGAGCGTCCAGGCACAGGACTTCTGCTGCTGCTGACTAAATGGCCTCCTTAATTGGATCATTTGAGTAGCCAGCACACCTGTGCAGGTAGGGCATGACATGATAGGCAGCTGCCTTGATAGCGGGTGGGTGCTGAATGTTCCTAATTGACAAAATAAGATTAATGCTTATGAAGAAATATAAAATCTCATCCCTTCCCCAATATCGCGCCACACCCCTACCCCTTAATTCCCTGGTTGAACGTGATGGACATATGTCTTTTTTCGACCGTACTAACTATGTAACTATGTAACATAACATGGGGGGGGGGGGGGGGGTCTCCTGGCTGTTCACACAGGTGTGTCATTGCTGTACATTGACCATGCATTGCTTCTGTGGCATTGCAAAGGCAAAGACAAATGCTTCCAGCCATCCATTGCACTAATGGATTGGTCATCAGCTGGCTGTCTATGTCCCGCATCAATATAGACCAAAGTACAGAGGGTTAGGCTATGCTATTGTGCACCTACCTGATGCATCAGAAGGTGCGAGGCCCTTGCTAAATTCTGTGCACAGACTTTGAGATCTATGCTTTAGACTGTATCTAAACCTGCTCCAACATGGACTGACATTCTGGCCTACTTTCAGCCGATGCGACTTGTCTGTCGCTGAACAGTCGCTTTTTATGTATTCAGCACCTATGTATAATGTTGTAAAAATGCTCTAGAAGCTAAAGTCGCAGAAATGTCACACATATTTGGCCTGCAACTTTCTGTGCGACAAATTCAGACAGGAAAAATCAGTATAAATCCTTAGAAAATTATCCCCCAGTGTCTCCATCTGCTGGCGGTATTGAATAAGCATTGCTGCACTGATGGGGTATGCATTAGACGAAAAAAAAGAAGAAAAAGAAGAATAATACGCCCAGAAAAGAGGCGAAAAGGAGAAAAACGTAAAAAAACGTGAAAAAAAAGTAAGAGGAAGAGAAGGGAAAAAAAGGTGGAAATGGGTTTAAAAGTGATTTCGGCGGAGAAATATATATATATATATATATATATATATATATATATATATATATATATGCGCACACACACACATAGATATAAACGTATTCTCCGTTGAGATATTGCAGCCGCTGCTGTGTCCAGGCCCAGGAGCCTTAGCACTGTGCTGTGATGTCACTCAATACCACTGACATCACTAGGTGTAAACAACATCTCTCCTTTGCTGTGTATGTGACTATGGAGCTGTTTGGTGATGTCGTCTATTACGGCCTTCATAGAAGCAACAGGAGATTGTTGCATCCATCTTGAACCCTCAGAACTACAGTGCTATGATGTCACTCACTTCCACAGGCCTTGCAGAGTGTAAACAACAACAACCCAGCTTTGTTGTGTATGTAACCAAAGGGATTTGTGATGTCACCTAGAACCTTCACAGCAGTGACAGCTTTATGAGGAGCATCAGCACTGCTCTGCCTGAGCAGAACCATCACCGCCATAGGTTGTCAAATAACCCGGATTTAACCCACACAGGTAAGTCCAATGGGGTGCAGGCATGTCCTCTATGCTTACAGCTTCCCGTGGGTGTTGGTTTGATACCGTTTGGGGACAGCCAAGGAGGCATCTGCAGGCAACAAAGGTAGGTGTGTGCTTGTGTGTGTGTTTCCTATGCAGATCCTAAGCCCAGTGTCACATGCAAGTAGGAGGAGTAAGAAGGGTTCCTGGCAAATCCGGGTTATGGATTGCATTTAAAAAGGCCCCGTGGGAGTGCAATGGGCCCCTGTCTTGCTGCTTAGCAATAATGGTATGGGTTTAGGTTCTGCTGTGTGTACTGGTGGTTGACTGCCCCCCAGCCCAGAGTGTGCATGGAAAATTGTCTGGCAGCCTCCCTGACAGCAAGCAGTGATAGTGCCCATGAAGGGGACCTTGTTGGGCCCGCCCCTTTCACGGTTATCGCTTCTCGGCCTTTTGGCTAAGATCAAGTGTAGTATCTGTTCTTATCAGTTTAATATCTGATACGTCCCCTATCTGGGGACCATATATTAAATGGATTTTTGAGAACGGGGGCCGATTTCGAAGCTTGCTTCCGTCGCCCTATGCATTGACCCGATATGGCAGTATCTTCGGGTACAGTGCACCACCCCCTTACAGGGTTAAAAAGAAAGATTCCTACTTTCATTGCTACCTGCTTGCTGGCTAGCCAGCTAGCCAGCCCTGTGGGCCTTGCTGCTGCTGCAGCCAAAAAACAAAAGGTGGTGCTGCTGCTGCTTCTGCTGCTTCTGCTTCTGCTTGTGTCTGGCCCCTGTTGGAGCGTCCAGGCACAGGACTTCTGCTGCTGCTGACTAAATGGCCTCCTTAATTGGATCATTTGAGTAGCCAGCACACCTGTGCAGGTAGGGCATGACATGATAGGCAGCTGCCTTGATAGCGGGTGGGTGCTGAATGTTCCTAATTGACAAAATAAGATTAATGCTTATGAAGAAATATAAAATCTCATCCCTTCCCCAATATCGCGCCACACCCCTACCCCTTAATTCCCTGGTTGAACGTGATGGACATATGTCTTTTTTCGACCGTACTAACTATGTAACTATGTAACATAACATGGGGGGGGGGGGGGGGGTCTCCTGGCTGTTCACACAGGTGTGTCATTGCTGTACATTGACCATGCATTGCTTCTGTGGTATTGCAAAGGCAAAGACAAATGCTTCCAGCCATCCATTGCACTAATGGATTGGTCATCAGCTGGCTGTCTATGTCCCGCATCAATATAGACCAAAGTACAGAGGGTTAGGCTATGCTATTGTGCACCTACCTGATGCATCAGAAGGTGCGAGGCCCTTGCTAAATTCTGTGCACAGACTTTGAGATCTATGCTTTAGACTGTATCTAAACCTGCTCCAACATGGACTGACATTCTGGCCTACTTTCAGCCGATGCGACTTGTCTGTCGCTGAACAGTCGCTTTTTATGTATTCAGCACCTATGTATAATGTTGTAAAAATGCTCTAGAAGCTAAAGTCGCAGAAATGTCACACATATTTGGCCTGCAACTTTCTGTGCGACAAATTCAGACAGGAAAAATCAGTATAAATCCTTAGAAAATTATCCCCCAGTGTCTCCATCTGCTGGCGGTATTGAATAAGCATTGCTGCACTGATGGGGTATGCATTAGACGAAAAAAAAGAAGAAAAAGAAGAATAATACGCCCAGAAAAGAGGCGAAAAGGAGAAAAACGTAAAAAAACGTGAAAAAAAAGTAAGAGGAAGAGAAGGGAAAAAAAGGTGGAAATGGGTTTAAAAGTGATTTCGGCGGAGAAATATATATATATATATATATATATATATATATATATTTATATATGCGCACACACACACATAGATATAAACGTATTCTCCGTTGAGATATTGCAGCCGCTGCTGTGTCCAGGCCCAGGAGCCTTAGCACTGTGCTGTGATGTCACTCAATACCACTGACATCACTAGGTGTAAACAACATCTCTCCTTTGCTGTGTATGTGACTATGGAGCTGTTTGGTGATGTCGTCTATTACGGCCTTCATAGAAGCAACAGGAGATTGTTGCATCCATCTTGAACCCTCAGAACTACAGTGCTATGATGTCACTCACTTCCACAGGCCTTGCAGAGTGTAAACAACAACAACCCAGCTTTGTTGTGTATGTAACCAAAGGGATTTGTGATGTCACCTAGAACCTTCACAGCAGCGACAGCTTTATGAGGAGCATCAGCACTGCTCTGCCTGAGCAGAACCATCACCGCCATAGGTTGTCAAATAACCCGGATTTAACCCACACAGGTAAGTCCAATGGGGTGCAGGCATGTCCTCTATGCTTACAGCTTCCCGTGGGTGTTGGTTTGATACCGTTTGGGGACAGCCAAGGAGGCATCTGCAGGCAACAAAGGTAGGTGTGTGCTTGTGTGTGTGTTTCCTATGCAGATCCTAAGCCCAGTGTCACATGCAAGTAGGAGGAGTAAGAAGGGTTCCTGGCAAATCCGGGTTATGGATTGCATTTAAAAAGGCCCCGTGGGAGTGCAATGGGCCCCTGTCTTGCTGCTTAGCAATAATGGTATGGGTTTAGGTTCTGCTGTGTGTACTGGTGGTTGACTGCCCCCCAGCCCAGAGTGTGCATGGAAAATTGTCTGGCAGCCTCCCTGACAGCAAGCAGTGATAGTGCCCATGAAGGGGACCTTGTTGGGCCCGCCCCTTTCACGGTTATCGCTTCTCGGCCTTTTGGCTAAGATCAAGTGTAGTATCTGTTCTTATCAGTTTAATATCTGATACGTCCCCTATCTGGGGACCATATATTAAATGGATTTTTGAGAACGGGGGCCGATTTCGAAGCTTGCTTCCGTCGCCCTATGCATTGACCCGATATGGCAGTATCTTCGGGTACAGTGCACCACCCCCTTACAGGGTTAAAAAGAAAGATTCCTACTTTCATTGCTACCTGCTTGCTGGCTAGCCAGCTAGCCAGCCCTGTGGGCCTTGCTGCTGCAGCCAAAAAACAAAAGGTGGTGCTGCTGCTGCTGCTTCTGCTGCTTCTGCTTGTGTCTGGCCGCTGTTGGAGCGTCCAGGCACAGGACTTCTGCTGCTGCTGACTAAATGGCCTCCTTAATTGGATCATTTGAGTAGCCAGCACACCTGTGCAGGTAGGGCATGACATGATAGGCAGCTGCCTTGATAGCGGGTGGGTGCTGAATGTTCCTAATTGACAAAATAAGATTAATGCTTATGAAGAAATATAAAATCTCATCCCTTCCCCAATATCGCGCCACACCCCTACCCCTTAATTCCCTGGTTGAACTTGATGGACATATGTCTTTTTTCGACCGTACTAACTATGTAACTATGTAACATAACATGGGGGGGGGGGGGGGGGGTCTCCTGGCTGTTCACACAGGTGTGTCATTGCTGTACATTGACCATGCATTGCTTCTGTGGTATTGCAAAGGCAAAGACAAATGCTTCCAGCCATCCATTGCACTAATGGATTGGTCATCAGCTGGCTGTCTATGTCCCGCATCAATATAGACCAAAGTACAGAGGGTTAGGCTATGCTATTGTGCACCTACCTGATGCATCAGAAGGTGCGAGGCCCTTGCTAAATTCTGTGCACAGACTTTGAGATCTATACTTTAGACTGTATCTAAACCTGCTCCAACATGGACTGACATTCTGGCCTACTTTCAGCCGATGCGACTTGTCTGTCGCTGAACAGTCGCTTTTTATGTATTCAGCACCTATGTATAATGTTGTAAAAATGCTCTAGAAGCTAAAGTCGCAGAAATGTCACACATATTTGGCCTGCAACTTTCTGTGCGACAAATTCAGACAGGAAAAATCAGTATAAATCCTTAGAAAATTATCCCCCAGTGTCTCCATCTGCTGGCGGTATTGAATAAGCATTGCTGCACTGATGGGGTATGCATTAGACGAAAAAAAAGAAGAAAAAGAAGAATAATACGCCCAGAAAAGAGGCGAAAAGGAGAAAAACGTAAAAAAACGTGAAAAAAAAGTAAGAGGAAGAGAAGGGAAAAAAAGGTGGAAATGGGTTTAAAAGTGATTTCGGCGGAGAAATATATATATATATATATATATATATATATATATATATATATATATGTATATATACGCGCACACACACACATATATATAAACGTATTCTCCGTTGAGATATTGCAGCCGCTGCTGTGTCCAGGCCCAGGAGCCTTAGCACTGTGCTGTGATGTCACTCAATACCACTGACATCACTAGGTGTAAACAACATCTCTCCTTTGCTGTGTATGTGACTATGGAGCTGTTTGGTGATGTCGTCTATTATGGCCTTCATAGAAGCAACAGGAGATTGTTGCATCCATCTAGAACCCTCAGAACTACAGTGCTATGATGTCACTCACTTCCACAGGCCTTGCAGAGTGTAAACAACAACAACCCAGCTTTGTTGTGTATGTAACCATAGGGATTTGTGATGTCACCTAGAACCTTCACAGCAGCGACAGCTTTATGAGGAGCATCAGCACTGCTCTGCCTGAGCAGAACCATCACCGCCATAGGTTGTCAAATAACCCGGATTTAACCCACACAGGTAAGTCCAATGGGGTGCAGGCATGTCCTCTATGCTTACAGCTTCCCGTGGGTGTTGGTTTGATACCGTTTGGGGACAGCCAAGGAGGCATCTGCAGGCAACAAAGGTAGGTGTGTGCTTGTGTGTGTGTTTCCTATGCAGATCCTAAGCCCAGTGTCACATGCAAGTAGGAGGAGTAAGAAGGGTTCCTGGCAAATCCGGGTTATGGATTGCATTTAAAAAGGCCCCGTGGGAGTGCAATGGGCCCCTGTCTTGCTGCTTAGCAATAATGGTATGGGTTTAGGTTCTGCTGTGTGTACTGGTGGTTGACTGCCCCCCAGCCCAGAGTGTGCATGGAAAATTGTCTGGCAGCCTCCCTGACAGCAAGCAGTGATAGTGCCCATGAAGGGGACCTTGTTGGGCCCGCCCCTTTCACGGTTATCGCTTCTCGGCCTTTTGGCTAAGATCAAGTGTAGTATCTGTTCTTATCAGTTTAATATCTGATACGTCCCCTATCTGGGGACCATATATTAAATGGATTTTTGAGAACGGGGGCCGATTTCGAAGCTTGCTTCCGTCGCCCTATGCATTGACCCGATATGGCAGTATCTTCGGGTACAGTGCACCACCCCCTTACAGGGTTAAAAAGAAAGATTCCTACTTTCATTGCTACCTGCTTGCTGGCTAGCCAGCTAGCCAGCCCTGTGGGCCTTGCTGCTGCAGCCAAAAAACAAAAGGTGGTGCTGCTGCTGCTGCTTCTGCTGCTTCTGCTTGTGTCTGGCCGCTGTTGGAGCGTCCAGGCACAGGACTTCTGCTGCTGCTGACTAAATGGCCTCCTTAATTGGATCATTTGAGTAGCCAGCACACCTGTGCAGGTAGGGCATGACATGATAGGCAGCTGCCTTGATAGCGGGTGGGTGCTGAATGTTCCTAATTGACAAAATAAGATTAATGCTTATGAAGAAATATAAAATCTCATCCCTTCCCCAATATCGCGCCACACCCCTACCCCTTAATTCCCTGGTTGAACTTGATGGACATATGTCTTTTTTCGACCGTACTAACTATGTAACTATGTAACATAACATGGGGGGGGGGGGGGGGGGTCTCCTGGCTGTTCACACAGGTGTGTCATTGCTGTACATTGACCATGCATTGCTTCTGTGGTATTGCAAAGGCAAAGACAAATGCTTCCAGCCATCCATTGCACTAATGGATTGGTCATCAGCTGGCTGTCTATGTCCCGCATCAATATAGACCAAAGTACAGAGGGTTAGGCTATGCTATTGTGCACCTACCTGATGCATCAGAAGGTGCGAGGCCCTTGCTAAATTCTGTGCACAGACTTTGAGATCTATACTTTAGACTGTATCTAAACCTGCTCCAACATGGACTGACATTCTGGCCTACTTTCAGCCGATGCGACTTGTCTGTCGCTGAACAGTCGCTTTTTATGTATTCAGCACCTATGTATAATGTTGTAAAAATGCTCTAGAAGCTAAAGTCGCAGAAATGTCACACATATTTGGCCTGCAACTTTCTGTGCGACAAATTCAGACAGGAAAAATCAGTATAAATCCTTAGAAAATTATCCCCCAGTGTCTCCATCTGCTGGCGGTATTGAATAAGCATTGCTGCACTGATGGGGTATGCATTAGACGAAAAAAAAGAAGAAAAAGAAGAATAATACGCCCAGAAAAGAGGCGAAAAGGAGAAAAACGTAAAAAAACGTGAAAAAAAAGTAAGAGGAAGAGAAGGGAAAAAAAGGTGGAAATGGGTTTAAAAGTGATTTCGGCGGAGAAATATATATATATATATATATATATATATATATATATATATATATATGTATATATACGCGCACACACACACATATATATAAACGTATTCTCCGTTGAGATATTGCAGCCGCTGCTGTGTCCAGGCCCAGGAGCCTTAGCACTGTGCTGTGATGTCACTCAATACCACTGACATCACTAGGTGTAAACAACATCTCTCCTTTGCTGTGTATGTGACTATGGAGCTGTTTGGTGATGTCGTCTATTATGGCCTTCATAGAAGCAACAGGAGATTGTTGCATCCATCTAGAACCCTCAGAACTACAGTGCTATGATGTCACTCACTTCCACAGGCCTTGCAGAGTGTAAACAACAACAACCCAGCTTTGTTGTGTATGTAACCATAGGGATTTGTGATGTCACCTAGAACCTTCACAGCAGCGACAGCTTTATGAGGAGCATCAGCACTGCTCTGCCTGAGCAGAACCATCACCGCCATAGGTTGTCAAATAACCCGGATTTAACCCACACAGGTAAGTCCAATGGGGTGCAGGCATGTCCTCTATGCTTACAGCTTCCCGTGGGTGTTGGTTTGATACCGTTTGGGGACAGCCAAGGAGGCATCTGCAGGCAACAAAGGTAGGTGTGTGCTTGTGTGTGTGTTTCCTATGCAGATCCTAAGCCCAGTGTCACATGCAAGTAGGAGGAGTAAGAAGGGTTCCTGGCAAATCCGGGTTATGGATTGCATTTAAAAAGGCCCCGTGGGAGTGCAATGGGCCCCTGTCTTGCTGCTTAGCAATAATGGTATGGGTTTAGGTTCTGCTGTGTGTACTGGTGGTTGACTGCCCCCCAGCCCAGAGTGTGCATGGAAAATTGTCTGGCAGCCTCCCTGACAGCAAGCAGTGATAGTGCCCATGAAGGGGACCTTGTTGGGCCCGCCCCTTTCACGGTTATCGCTTCTCGGCCTTTTGGCTAAGATCAAGTGTAGTATCTGTTCTTATCAGTTTAATATCTGATACGTCCCCTATCTGGGGACCATATATTAAATGGATTTTTGAGAACGGGGGCCGATTTCGAAGCTTGCTTCCGTCGCCCTATGCATTGACCCGATATGGCAGTATCTTCGGGTACAGTGCACCACCCCCTTACAGGGTTAAAAAGAAAGATTCCTACTTTCATTGCTACCTGCTTGCTGGCTAGCCAGCTAGCCAGCCCTGTGGGCCTTGCTGCTGCAGCCAAAAAACAAAAGGTGGTGCTGCTGCTGCTGCTTCTGCTGCTTCTGCTTGTGTCTGGCCGCTGTTGGAGCGTCCAGGCACAGGACTTCTGCTGCTGCTGACTAAATGGCCTCCTTAATTGGATCATTTGAGTAGCCAGCACACCTGTGCAGGTAGGGCATGACATGATAGGCAGCTGCCTTGATAGCGGGTGGGTGCTGAATGTTCCTAATTGACAAAATAAGATTAATGCTTATGAAGAAATATAAAATCTCATCCCTTCCCCAATATCGCGCCACACCCCTACCCCTTAATTCCCTGGTTGAACTTGATGGACATATGTCTTTTTTCGACCGTACTAACTATGTAACTATGTAACATAACATGGGGGGGGGGGGGGGGTCTCCTGGCTGTTCACACAGGTGTGTCATTGCTGTACATTGACCATGCATTGCTTCTGTGGTATTGCAAAGGCAAAGACAAATGCTTCCAGCCATCCATTGCACTAATGGATTGGTCATCAGCTGGCTGTCTATGTCCCGCATCAATATAGACCAAAGTACAGAGGGTTAGGCTATGCTATTGTGCACCTACCTGATGCATCAGAAGGTGCGAGGCCCTTGCTAAATTCTGTGCACAGACTTTGAGATCTATACTTTAGACTGTATCTAAACCTGCTCCAACATGGACTGACATTCTGGCCTACTTTCAGCCGATGCGACTTGTCTGTCGCTGAACAGTCGCTTTTTATGTATTCAGCACCTATGTATAATGTTGTAAAAATGCTCTAGAAGCTAAAGTCGCAGAAATGTCACACATATTTGGCCTGCAACTTTCTGTGCGACAAATTCAGACAGGAAAAATCAGTATAAATCCTTAGAAAATTATCCCCCAGTGTCTCCATCTGCTGGCGGTATTGAATAAGCATTGCTGCACTGATGGGGTATGCATTAGACGAAAAAAAAGAAGAAAAAGAAGAATAATACGCCCAGAAAAGAGGCGAAAAGGAGAAAAACGTAAAAAAACGTGAAAAAAAAGTAAGAGGAAGAGAAGGGAAAAAAAGGTGGAAATGGGTTTAAAAGTGATTTCGGCGGAGAATATATATATATATATATATATATATATATATATATATATATATACGCGCACACACACACATATATATAAACGTATTCTCCGTTGAGATATTGCAGCCGCTGCTGTGTCCAGGCCCAGGAGCCTTAGCACTGTGCTGTGATGTCACTCAATACCACTGACATCACTAGGTGTAAACAACATCTCTCCTTTGCTGTGTATGTGACTATGGAGCTGTTTGGTGATGTCGTCTATTATGGCCTTCATAGAAGCAACAGGAGATTGTTGCATCCATCTAGAACCCTCAGAACTACAGTGCTATGATGTCACTCACTTCCACAGGCCTTGCAGAGTGTAAACAACAACAACCCAGCTTTGTTGTGTATGTAACCATAGGGATTTGTGATGTCACCTAGAACCTTCACAGCAGCGACAGCTTTATGAGGAGCATCAGCACTGCTCTGCCTGAGCAGAACCATCACCGCCATAGGTTGTCAAATAACCCGGATTTAACCCACACAGGTAAGTCCAATGGGGTGCAGGCATGTCCTCTATGCTTACAGCTTCCCGTGGGTGTTGGTTTGATACCGTTTGGGGACAGCCAAGGAGGCATCTGCAGGCAACAAAGGTAGGTGTGTGCTTGTGTGTGTGTTTCCTATGCAGATCCTAAGCCCAGTGTCACATGCAAGTAGGAGGAGTAAGAAGGGTTCCTGGCAAATCCGGGTTATGGATTGCATTTAAAAAGGCCCCGTGGGAGTGCAATGGGCCCCTGTCTTGCTGCTTAGCAATAATGGTATGGGTTTAGGTTCTGCTGTGTGTACTGGTGGTTGACTGCCCCCCAGCCCAGAGTGTGCATGGAAAATTGTCTGGCAGCCTCCCTGACAGCAAGCAGTGATAGTGCCCATGAAGGGGACCTTGTTGGGCCCGCCCCTTTCACGGTTATCGCTTCTCGGCCTTTTGGCTAAGATCAAGTGTAGTATCTGTTCTTATCAGTTTAATATCTGATACGTCCCCTATCTGGGGACCATATATTAAATGGATTTTTGAGAACGGGGGCCGATTTCGAAGCTTGCTTCCGTCGCCCTATGCATTGACCCGATATGGCAGTATCTTCGGGTACAGTGCACCACCCCCTTACAGGGTTAAAAAGAAAGATTCCTACTTTCATTGCTACCTGCTTGCTGGCTAGCCAGCTAGCCAGCCCTGTGGGCCTTGCTGCTGCAGCCAAAAAACAAAAGGTGGTGCTGCTGCTGCTGCTTCTGCTGCTTCTGCTTGTGTCTGGCCGCTGTTGGAGCGTCCAGGCACAGGACTTCTGCTGCTGCTGACTAAATGGCCTCCTTAATTGGATCATTTGAGTAGCCAGCACACCTGTGCAGGTAGGGCATGACATGATAGGCAGCTGCCTTGATAGCGGGTGGGTGCTGAATGTTCCTAATTGACAAAATAAGATTAATGCTTATGAAGAAATATAAAATCTCATCCCTTCCCCAATATCGCGCCACACCCCTACCCCTTAATTCCCTGGTTGAACTTGATGGACATATGTCTTTTTTCGACCGTACTAACTATGTAACTATGTAACATAACATGGGGGGGGGGGGGGGGGGGTCTCCTGGCTGTTCACACAGGTGTGTCATTGCTGTACATTGACCATGCATTGCTTCTGTGGTATTGCAAAGGCAAAGACAAATGCTTCCAGCCATCCATTGCACTAATGGATTGGTCATCAGCTGGCTGTCTATGTCCCGCATCAATATAGACCAAAGTAGAGGGTTAGGCTATGCTATTGTGCACCTACCTGATGCATCAGAAGGTGCGAGGCCCTTGCTAAATTCTGTGCACAGACTTTGAGATCTATACTTTAGACTGTATCTAAACCTGCTCCAACATGGACTGACATTCTGGCCTACTTTCAGCCGATGCGACTTGTCTGTCGCTGAACAGTCGCTTTTTATGTATTCAGCACCTATGTATAATGTTGTAAAAATGCTCTAGAAGCTAAAGTCGCAGAAATGTCACACATATTTGGCCTGCAACTTTCTGTGCGACAAATTCAGACAGGAAAAATCAGTATAAATCCTTAGAAAATTATCCCCCAGTGTCTCCATCTGCTGGCGGTATTGAATAAGCATTGCTGCACTGATGGGGTATGCATTAGACGAAAAAAAAGAAGAAAAAGAAGAATAATACGCCCAGAAAAGAGGCGAAAAGGAGAAAAACGTAAAAAAACGTGAAAAAAAAGTAAGAGGAAGAGAAGGGAAAAAAAGGTGGAAATGGGTTTAAAAGTGATTTCGGCGGAGAAATATATATATATATATATATATATATATATATATATATACGCGCACACACACACATATATATAAACGTATTCTCCGTTGAGATATTGCAGCCGCTGCTGTGTCCAGGCCCAGGAGCCTTAGCACTGTGCTGTGATGTCACTCAATACCACTGACATCACTAGGTGTAAACAACATCTCTCCTTTGCTGTGTATGTGACTATGGAGCTGTTTGGTGATGTTGTCTATTATGGCCTTCATAGAAGCAACAGGAGATTGTTGCATCCATCTAGAACCCTCAGAACTACAGTGCTATGATGTCACTCACTTCCACAGGCCTTGCAGAGTGTAAACAACAACAACCCAGCTTTGTTGTGTATGTAACCATAGGGATTTGTGATGTCACCTAGAACCTTCACAGCAGCGACAGCTTTATGAGGAGCATCAGCACTGCTCTGCCTGAGCAGAACCATCACCGCCATAGGTTGTCAAATAACCCGGATTTAACCCACACAGGTAAGTCCAATGGGGTGCAGGCATGTCCTCTATGCTTACAGCTTCCCGTGGGTGTTGGTTTGATACCGTTTGGGGACAGCCAAGGAGGCATCTGCAGGCAACAAAGGTAGGTGTGTGCTTGTGTGTGTGTTTCCTATGCAGATCCTAAGCCCAGTGTCACATGCAAGTAGGAGGAGTAAGAAGGGTTCCTGGCAAATCCGGGTTATGGATTGCATTTAAAAAGGCCCCGTGGGAGTGCAATGGGCCCCTGTCTTGCTGCTTAGCAATAATGGTATGGGTTTAGGTTCTGCTGTGTGTACTGGTGGTTGACTGCCCCCCAGCCCAGAGTGTGCATGGAAAATTGTCTGGCAGCCTCCCTGACAGCAAGCAGTGATAGTGCCCATGAAGGGGACCTTGTTGGGCCCGCCCCTTTCACGGTTATCGCTTCTCGGCCTTTTGGCTAAGATCAAGTGTAGTATCTGTTCTTATCAGTTTAATATCTGATACGTCCCCTATCTGGGGACCATATATTAAATGGATTTTTGAGAACGGGGGGCCGATTTCGAAGCTTGCTTCCGTCGCCCTATGCATTGACCCGATATGGCAGTATCTTCGGGTACAGTGCACCACCCCCTTACAGGGTTAAAAAGAAAGATTCCTACTTTCATTGCTACCTGCTTGCTGGCTAGCCAGCTAGCCAGCCCTGTGGGCCTTGCTGCTGCAGCCAAAAAACAAAAGGTGGTGCTGCTGCTGCTGCTTCTGCTGCTTCTGCTTGTGTCTGGCCGCTGTTGGAGCGTCCAGGCACAGGACTTCTGCTGCTGCTGACTAAATGGCCTCCTTAATTGGATCATTTGAGTAGCCAGCACACCTGTGCAGGTAGGGCATGACATGATAGGCAGCTGCCTTGATAGCGGGTGGGTGCTGAATGTTCCTAATTGACAAAATAAGATTAATGCTTATGAAGAAATATAAAATCTCATCCCTTCCCCAATATCGCGCCACACCCCTACCCCTTAATTCCCTGGTTGAACTTGATGGACATATGTCTTTTTTCGACCGTACTAACTATGTAACTATGTAACATAACATGGGGGGGGGGGGGGGGTCTCCTGGCTGTTCACACAGGTGTGTCATTGCTGTACATTGACCATGCATTGCTTCTGTGGTATTGCAAAGGCAAAGACAAATGCTTCCAGCCATCCATTGCACTAATGGATTGGTCATCAGCTGGCTGTCTATGTCCCGCATCAATATAGACCAAAGTACAGAGGGTTAGGCTATGCTATTGTGCACCTACCTGATGCATCAGAAGGTGCGAGGCCCTTGCTAAATTCTGTGCACAGACTTTGAGATCTATACTTTAGACTGTATCTAAACCTGCTCCAACATGGACTGACATTCTGGCCTACTTTCAGCCGATGCGACTTGTCTGTCGCTGAACAGTCGCTTTTTATGTATTCAGCACTTATGTATAATGTTGTAAAAATGCTCTAGAAGCTAAAGTCGCAGAAATGTCACACATATTTGGCCTGCAACTTTCTGTGCGACAAATTCAGACAGGAAAAATCAGTATAAATCCTTAGAAAATTATCCCCCAGTGTCTCCATCTGCTGGCGGTATTGAATAAGCATTGCTGCACTGATGGGGTATGCATTAGACGAAAAAAAAGAAGAAAAAGAAGAATAATACGCCCAGAAAAGAGGCGAAAAGGAGAAAAACGTAAAAAAACGTGAAAAAAAAGTAAGAGGAAGAGAAGGGAAAAAAAGGTGGAAATGGGTTTAAAAGTGATTTCGGCGGAGAAATATATATATATATATATATATATATATATATATATATATACGCGCACACACACATATATATAAACGTATTCTCCGTTGAGATATTGCAGCCGCTGCTGTGTCCAGGCCCAGGAGCCTTAGCACTGTGCTGTGATGTCACTCAATACCACTGACATCACTAGGTGTAAACAACATCTCTCCTTTGCTGTGTATGTGACTATGGAGCTGTTTGGTGATGTCGTCTATTATGGCCTTCATAGAAGCAACAGGAGATTGTTGCATCCATCTAGAACCCTCAGAACTACAGTGCTATGATGTCACTCACTTCCACAGGCCTTGCAGAGTGTAAACAACAACAACCCAGCTTTGTTGTGTATGTAACCATAGGGATTTGTGATGTCACCTAGAACCTTCACAGCAGCGACAGCTTTATGAGGAGCATCAGCACTGCTCTGCCTGAGCAGAACCATCACCGCCATAGGTTGTCAAATAACCCGGATTTAACCCACACAGGTAAGTCCAATGGGGTGCAGGCATGTCCTCTATGCTTACAGCTTCCCGTGGGTGTTGGTTTGATACCGTTTGGGGACAGCCAAGGAGGCATCTGCAGGCAACAAAGGTAGGTGTGTGCTTGTGTGTGTGTTTCCTATGCAGATCCTAAGCCCAGTGTCACATGCAAGTAGGAGGAGTAAGAAGGGTTCCTGGCAAATCCGGGTTATGGATTGCATTTAAAAAGGCCCCGTGGGAGTGCAATGGGCCCCTGTCTTGCTGCTTAGCAATAATGGTATGGGTTTAGGTTCTGCTGTGTGTACTGGTGGTTGACTGCCCCCCAGCCCAGAGTGTGCATGGAAAATTGTCTGGCAGCCTCCCTGACAGCAAGCAGTGATAGTGCCCATGAAGGGGACCTTGTTGGGCCCGCCCCTTTCACGGTTATCGCTTCTCGGCCTTTTGGCTAAGATCAAGTGTAGTATCTGTTCTTATCAGTTTAATATCTGATACGTCCCCTATCTGGGGACCATATATTAAATGGATTTTTGAGAACGGGGGCCGATTTCGAAGCTTGCTTCCGTCGCCCTATGCATTGACCCGATATGGCAGTATCTTCGGGTACAGTGCACCACCCCCTTACAGGGTTAAAAAGAAAGATTCCTACTTTCATTGCTACCTGCTTGCTGGCTAGCCAGCTAGCCAGCCCTGTGGGCCTTGCTGCTGCAGCCAAAAAACAAAAGGTGGTGCTGCTGCTGCTGCTTCTGCTGCTTCTGCTTGTGTCTGGCCGCTGTTGGAGCGTCCAGGCACAGGACTTCTGCTGCTGCTGACTAAATGGCCTCCTTAATTGGATCATTTGAGTAGCCAGCACACCTGTGCAGGTAGGGCATGACATGATAGGCAGCTGCCTTGATAGCGGGTGGGTGCTGAATGTTCCTAATTGACAAAATAAGATTAATGCTTATGAAGAAATATAAAATCTCATCCCTTCCCCAATATCGCGCCACACCCCTACCCCTTAATTCCCTGGTTGAACTTGATGGACATATGTCTTTTTTCGACCGTACTAACTATGTAACTATGTAACATAACATGGGGGGGGGGGGGGGGGTCTCCTGGCTGTTCACACAGGTGTGTCATTGCTGTACATTGACCATGCATTGCTTCTGTGGTATTGCAAAGGCAAAGACAAATGCTTCCAGCCATCCATTGCACTAATGGATTGGTCATCAGCTGGCTGTCTATGTCCCGCATCAATATAGACCAAAGTACAGAGGGTTAGGCTATGCTATTGTGCACCTACCTGATGCATCAGAAGGTGCGAGGCCCTTGCTAAATTCTGTGCACAGACTTTGAGATCTATACTTTAGACTGTATCTAAACCTGCTCCAACATGGACTGACATTCTGGCCTACTTTCAGCCGATGCGACTTGTCTGTCGCTGAACAGTCGCTTTTTATGTATTCAGCACCTATGTATAATGTTGTAAAAATGCTCTAGAAGCTAAAGTCGCAGAAATGTCACACATATTTGGCCTGCAACTTTCTGTGCGACAAATTCAGACAGGAAAAATCAGTATAAATCCTTAGAAAATTATCCCCCAGTGTCTCCATCTGCTGGCGGTATTGAATAAGCATTGCTGCACTGATGGGGTATGCATTAGACGAAAAAAAAGAAGAAAAAGAAGAATAATACGCCCAGAAAAGAGGCGAAAAGGAGAAAAACGTAAAAAAACGTGAAAAAAAAGTAAGAGGAAGAGAAGGGAAAAAAAGGTGGAAATGGGTTTAAAAGTGATTTCGGCGGAGAATATATATATATATATATATATATATATATATATATATATATATACGCGCACACACACACATATATATAAACGTATTCTCCGTTGAGATATTGCAGCCGCTGCTGTGTCCAGGCCCAGGAGCCTTAGCACTGTGCTGTGATGTCACTCAATACCACTGACATCACTAGGTGTAAACAACATCTCTCCTTTGCTGTGTATGTGACTATGGAGCTGTTTGGTGATGTCGTCTATTATGGCCTTCATAGAAGCAACAGGAGATTGTTGCATCCATCTAGAACCCTCAGAACTACAGTGCTATGATGTCACTCACTTCCACAGGCCTTGCAGAGTGTAAACAACAACAACCCAGCTTTGTTGTGTATGTAACCATAGGGATTTGTGATGTCACCTAGAACCTTCACAGCAGCGACAGCTTTATGAGGAGCATCAACACTGCTCTGCCTGAGCAGAACCATCACCGCCATAGGTTGTCAAATAACCCGGATTTAACCCACACAGGTAAGTCCAATGGGGTGCAGGCATGTCCTCTATGCTTACAGCTTCCCGTGGGTGTTGGTTTGATACCGTTTGGGGACAGCCAAGGAGGCATCTGCAGGCAACAAAGGTAGGTGTGTGCTTGTGTGTGTGTTTCCTATGCAGATCCTAAGCCCAGTGTCACATGCAAGTAGGAGGAGTAAGAAGGGTTCCTGGCAAATCCGGGTTATGGATTGCATTTAAAAAGGCCCCGTGGGAGTGCAATGGGCCCCTGTCTTGCTGCTTAGCAATAATGGTATGGGTTTAGGTTCTGCTGTGTGTACTGGTGGTTGACTGCCCCCCAGCCCAGAGTGTGCATGGAAAATTGTCTGGCAGCCTCCCTGACAGCAAGCAGTGATAGTGCCCATGAAGGGGACCTTGTTGGGCCCGCCCCTTTCACGGTTATCGCTTCTCGGCCTTTTGGCTAAGATCAAGTGTAGTATCTGTTCTTATCAGTTTAATATCTGATACGTCCCCTATCTGGGGACCATATATTAAATGGATTTTTGAGAACGGGGGCCGATTTCGAAGCTTGCTTCCGTCGCCCTATGCATTGACCCGATATGGCAGTATCTTCGGGTACAGTGCACCACCCCCTTACAGGGTTAAAAAGAAAGATTCCTACTTTCATTGCTACCTGCTTGCTGGCTAGCCAGCTAGCCAGCCCTGTGGGCCTTGCTGCTGCAGCCAAAAAACAAAAGGTGGTGCTGCTGCTGCTGCTTCTGCTGCTTCTGCTTGTGTCTGGCCGCTGTTGGAGCGTCCAGGCACAGGACTTCTGCTGCTGCTGACTAAATGGCCTCCTTAATTGGATCATTTGAGTAGCCAGCACACCTGTGCAGGTAGGGCATGACATGATAGGCAGCTGCCTTGATAGCGGGTGGGTGCTGAATGTTCCTAATTGACAAAATAAGATTAATGCTTATGAAGAAATATAAAATCTCATCCCTTCCCCAATATCGCGCCACACCCCTACCCCTTAATTCCCTGGTTGAACTTGATGGACATATGTCTTTTTTCGACCGTACTAACTATGTAACTATGTAACATAACATGGGGGGGGGGGGGGGGGGTCTCCTGGCTGTTCACACAGGTGTGTCATTGCTGTACATTGACCATGCATTGCTTCTGTGGTATTGCAAAGGCAAAGACAAATGCTTCCAGCCATCCATTGCACTAATGGATTGGTCATCAGCTGGCTGTCTATGTCCCGCATCAATATAGACCAAAGTACAGAGGGTTAGGCTATGCTATTGTGCACCTACCTGATGCATCAGAAGGTGCGAGGCCCTTGCTAAATTCTGTGCACAGACTTTGAGATCTATACTTTAGACTGTATCTAAACCTGCTCCAACATGGACTGACATTCTGGCCTACTTTCAGCCGATGCGACTTGTCTGTCGCTGAACAGTCGCTTTTTATGTATTCAGCACCTATGTATAATGTTGTAAAAATGCTCTAGAAGCTAAAGTCGCAGAAATGTCACACATATTTGGCCTGCAACTTTCTGTGCGACAAATTCAGACAGGAAAAATCAGTATAAATCCTTAGAAAATTATCCCCCAGTGTCTCCATCTGCTGGCGGTATTGAATAAGCATTGCTGCACTGATGGGGTATGCATTAGACGAAAAAAAAGAAGAAAAAGAAGAATAATACGCCCAGAAAAGAGGCGAAAAGGAGAAAAACGTAAAAAAACGTGAAAAAAAAGTAAGAGGAAGAGAAGGGAAAAAAAGGTGGAAATGGGTTTAAAAGTGATTTCGGCGGAGAAATATATATATATATATATATATATATATATATATATATATATACGCGCACACACACACATATATATAAACGTATTCTCCGTTGAGATATTGCAGCCGCTGCTGTGTCCAGGCCCAGGAGCCTTAGCACTGTGCTGTGATGTCACTCAATACCACTGACATCACTAGGTGTAAACAACATCTCTCCTTTGCTGTGTATGTGACTATGGAGCTGTTTGGTGATGTCGTCTATTATGGCCTTCATAGAAGCAACAGGAGATTGTTGCATCCATCTAGAACCCTCAGAACTACAGTGCTATGATGTCACTCACTTCCACAGGCCTTGCAGAGTGTAAACAACAACAACCCAGCTTTGTTGTGTATGTAACCATAGGGATTTGTGATGTCACCTAGAACCTTCACAGCAGCGACAGCTTTATGAGGAGCATCAACACTGCTCTGCCTGAGCAGAACCATCACCGCCATAGGTTGTCAAATAACCCGGATTTAACCCACACAGGTAAGTCCAATGGGGTGCAGGCATGTCCTCTATGCTTACAGCTTCCCGTGGGTGTTGGTTTGATACCGTTTGGGGACAGCCAAGGAGGCATCTGCAGGCAACAAAGGTAGGTGTGTGCTTGTGTGTGTGTTTCCTATGCAGATCCTAAGCCCAGTGTCACATGCAAGTAGGAGGAGTAAGAAGGGTTCCTGGCAAATCCGGGTTATGGATTGCATTTAAAAAGGCCCCGTGGGAGTGCAATGGGCCCCTGTCTTGCTGCTTAGCAATAATGGTATGGGTTTAGGTTCTGCTGTGTGTACTGGTGGTTGACTGCCCCCCAGCCCAGAGTGTGCATGGAAAATTGTCTGGCAGCCTCCCTGACAGCAAGCAGTGATAGTGCCCATGAAGGGGACCTTGTTGGGCCCGCCCCTTTCACGGTTATCGCTTCTCGGCCTTTTGGCTAAGATCAAGTGTAGTATCTGTTCTTATCAGTTTAATATCTGATACGTCCCCTATCTGGGGACCATATATTAAATGGATTTTTGAGAACGGGGGCCGATTTCGAAGCTTGCTTCCGTCGCCCTATGCATTGACCCGATATGGCAGTATCTTCGGGTACAGTGCACCACCCCCTTACAGGGTTAAAAAGAAAGATTCCTACTTTCATTGCTACCTGCTTGCTGGCTAGCCAGCTAGCCAGCCCTGTGGGCCTTGCTGCTGCAGCCAAAAAACAAAAGGTGGTGCTGCTGCTGCTGCTTCTGCTGCTTCTGCTTGTGTCTGGCCGCTGTTGGAGCGTCCAGGCACAGGACTTCTGCTGCTGCTGACTAAATGGCCTCCTTAATTGGATCATTTGAGTAGCCAGCACACCTGTGCAGGTAGGGCATGACATGATAGGCAGCTGCCTTGATAGCGGGTGGGTGCTGAATGTTCCTAATTGACAAAATAAGATTAATGCTTATGAAGAAATATAAAATCTCATCCCTTCCCCAATATCGCGCCACACCCCTACCCCTTAATTCCCTGGTTGAACTTGATGGACATATGTCTTTTTTCGACCGTACTAACTATGTAACTATGTAACATAACATGGGGGGGGGGGGGGGGGGTCTCCTGGCTGTTCACACAGGTGTGTCATTGCTGTACATTGACCATGCATTGCTTCTGTGGTATTGCAAAGGCAAAGACAAATGCTTCCAGCCATCCATTGCACTAATGGATTGGTCATCAGCTGGCTGTCTATGTCCCGCATCAATATAGACCAAAGTACAGAGGGTTAGGCTATGCTATTGTGCACCTACCTGATGCATCAGAAGGTGCGAGGCCCTTGCTAAATTCTGTGCACAGACTTTGAGATCTATACTTTAGACTGTATCTAAACCTGCTCCAACATGGACTGACATTCTGGCCTACTTTCAGCCGATGCGACTTGTCTGTCGCTGAACAGTCGCTTTTTATGTATTCAGCACCTATGTATAATGTTGTAAAAATGCTCTAGAAGCTAAAGTCGCAGAAATGTCACACATATTTGGCCTGCAACTTTCTGTGCGACAAATTCAGACAGGAAAAATCAGTATAAATCCTTAGAAAATTATCCCCCAGTGTCTCCATCTGCTGGCGGTATTGAATAAGCATTGCTGCACTGATGGGGTATGCATTAGACGAAAAAAAAGAAGAAAAAGAAGAATAATACGCCCAGAAAAGAGGCGAAAAGGAGAAAAACGTAAAAAAACGTGAAAAAAAAGTAAGAGGAAGAGAAGGGAAAAAAAGGTGGAAATGGGTTTAAAAGTGATTTCGGCGGAGATATATATATATATATATATATATATATATATATATATATATATATATACGCGCACACACACACATATATATAAACGTATTCTCCGTTGAGATATTGCAGCCGCTGCTGTGTCCAGGCCCAGGAGCCTTAGCACTGTGCTGTGATGTCACTCAATACCACTGACATCACTAGGTGTAAACAACATCTCTCCTTTGCTGTGTATGTGACTATGGAGCTGTTTGGTGATGTCGTCTATTATGGCCTTCATAGAAGCAACAGGAGATTGTTGCATCCATCTAGAACCCTCAGAACTACAGTGCTATGATGTCACTCACTTCCACAGGCCTTGCAGAGTGTAAACAACAACAACCCAGCTTTGTTGTGTATGTAACCATAGGGATTTGTGATGTCACCTAGAACCTTCACAGCAGCGACAGCTTTATGAGGAGCATCAGCACTGCTCTGCCTGAGCAGAACCATCACCGCCATAGGTTGTCAAATAACCCGGATTTAACCCACACAGGTAAGTCCAATGGGGTGCAGGCATGTCCTCTATGCTTACAGCTTCCCGTGGGTGTTGGTTTGATACCGTTTGGGGACAGCCAAGGAGGCATCTGCAGGCAACAAAGGTAGGTGTGTGCTTGTGTGTGTGTTTCCTATGCAGATCCTAAGCCCAGTGTCACATGCAAGTAGGAGGAGTAAGAAGGGTTCCTGGCAAATCCGGGTTATGGATTGCATTTAAAAAGGCCCCGTGGGAGTGCAATGGGCCCCTGTCTTGCTGCTTAGCAATAATGGTATGGGTTTAGGTTCTGCTGTGTGTACTGGTGGTTGACTGCCCCCCAGCCCAGAGTGTGCATGGAAAATTGTCTGGCAGCCTCCCTGACAGCAAGCAGTGATAGTGCCCATGAAGGGGACCTTGTTGGGCCCGCCCCTTTCACGGTTATCGCTTCTCGGCCTTTTGGCTAAGATCAAGTGTAGTATCTGTTCTTATCAGTTTAATATCTGATACGTCCCCTATCTGGGGACCATATATTAAATGGATTTTTGAGAACGGGGGCCGATTTCGAAGCTTGCTTCCGTCGCCCTATGCATTGACCCGATATGGCAGTATCTTCGGGTACAGTGCACCACCCCCTTACAGGGTTAAAAAGAAAGATTCCTACTTTCATTGCTACCTGCTTGCTGGCTAGCCAGCTAGCCAGCCCTGTGGGCCTTGCTGCTGCAGCCAAAAAACAAAAGGTGGTGCTGCTGCTGCTGCTTCTGCTGCTTCTGCTTGTGTCTGGCCGCTGTTGGAGCGTCCAGGCACAGGACTTCTGCTGCTGCTGACTAAATGGCCTCCTTAATTGGATCATTTGAGTAGCCAGCACACCTGTGCAGGTAGGGCATGACATGATAGGCAGCTGCCTTGATAGCGGGTGGGTGCTGAATGTTCCTAATTGACAAAATAAGATTAATGCTTATGAAGAAATATAAAATCTCATCCCTTCCCCAATATCGCGCCACACCCCTACCCCTTAATTCCCTGGTTGAACTTGATGGACATATGTCTTTTTTCGACCGTACTAACTATGTAACTATGTAACATAACATGGGGGGGGGGGGGGGGTCTCCTGGCTGTTCACACAGGTGTGTCATTGCTGTACATTGACCATGCATTGCTTCTGTGGTATTGCAAAGGCAAAGACAAATGCTTCCAGCCATCCATTGCACTAATGGATTGGTCATCAGCTGGCTGTCTATGTCCCGCATCAATATAGACCAAAGTACAGAGGGTTAGGCTATGCTATTGTGCACCTACCTGATGCATCAGAAGGTGCGAGGCCCTTGCTAAATTCTGTGCACAGACTTTGAGATCTATACTTTAGACTGTATCTAAACCTGCTCCAACATGGACTGACATTCTGGCCTACTTTCAGCCGATGCGACTTGTCTGTCGCTGAACAGTCGCTTTTTATGTATTCAGCACCTATGTATAATGTTGTAAAAATGCTCTAGAAGCTAAAGTCGCAGAAATGTCACACATATTTGGCCTGCAACTTTCTGTGCGACAAATTCAGACAGGAAAAATCAGTATAAATCCTTAGAAAATTATCCCCCAGTGTCTCCATCTGCTGGCGGTATTAAATAAGCATTGCTGCACTGATGGCGTATGCATTAGACGAAAAAAAAGAAGAAAAAGAAGAATAATACGCCCAGAAAAGAGGCGAAAAGGAGAAAAACGTAAAAAAACGTGAAAAAAAAGTAAGAGGAAGAGAAGGGAAAAAAAGGTGGAAATGGGTTTAAAAGTGATTTCGGCGGAGAAATATATATATATATATATATATATATATATATATATATATATATACGCGCACACACACACATATATATAAACGTATTCTCCGTTGAGATATTGCAGCCGCTGCTGTGTCCAGGCCCAGGAGCCTTAGCACTGTGCTGTGATGTCACTCAATACCACTGACATCACTAGGTGTAAACAACATCTCTCCTTTGCTGTGTATGTGACTATGGAGCTGTTTGGTGATGTCGTCTATTATGGCCTTCATAGAAGCAACAGGAGATTGTTGCATCCATCTAGAACCCTCAGAACTACAGTGCTATGATGTCACTCACTTCCACAGGCCTTGCAGAGTGTAAACAACAACAACCCAGCTTTGTTGTGTATGTAACCATAGGGATTTGTGATGTCACCTAGAACCTTCACAGCAGCGACAGCTTTATGAGGAGCATCAGCACTGCTCTGCCTGAGCAGAACCATCACCGCCATAGGTTGTCAAATAACCCGGATTTAACCCACACAGGTAAGTCCAATGGGGTGCAGGCATGTCCTCTATGCTTACAGCTTCCCGTGGGTGTTGGTTTGATACCGTTTGGGGACAGCCAAGGAGGCATCTGCAGGCAAAAGGTAGGTGTGTGCTTGTGTGTGTGTTTCCTATGCAGATCCTAAGCCCAGTGTCACATGCAAGTAGGAGGAGTAAGAAGGGTTCCTGGCAAATCCGGGTTATGGATTGCATTTAAAAAGGCCCCGTGGGAGTGCAATGGGCCCCTGTCTTGCTGCTTAGCAATAATGGTATGGGTTTAGGTTCTGCTGTGTGTACTGGTGGTTGACTGCCCCCCAGCCCAGAGTGTGCATGGAAAATTGTCTGGCAGCCTCCCTGACAGCAAGCAGTGATAGTGCCCATGAAGGGGACCTTGTTGGGCCCGCCCCTTTCACGGTTATCGCTTCTCGGCCTTTTGGCTAAGATCAAGTGTAGTATCTGTTCTTATCAGTTTAATATCTGATACGTCCCCTATCTGGGGACCATATATTAAATGGATTTTTGAGAACGGGGGCCGATTTCGAAGCTTGCTTCCGTCGCCCTATGCATTGACCCGATATGGCAGTATCTTCGGGTACAGTGCACCACCCCCTTACAGGGTTAAAAAGAAAGATTCCTACTTTCATTGCTACCTGCTTGCTGGCTAGCCAGCTAGCCAGCCCTGTGGGCCTTGCTGCTGCAGCCAAAAAACAAAAGGTGGTGCTGCTGCTGCTGCTTCTGCTGCTTCTGCTTGTGTCTGGCCGCTGTTGGAGCGTCCAGGCACAGGACTTCTGCTGCTGCTGACTAAATGGCCTCCTTAATTGGATCATTTGAGTAGCCAGCACACCTGTGCAGGTAGGGCATGACATGATAGGCAGCTGCCTTGATAGCGGGTGGGTGCTGAATGTTCCTAATTGACAAAATAAGATTAATGCTTATGAAGAAATATAAAATCTCATCCCTTCCCCAATATCGCGCCACACCCCTACCCCTTAATTCCCTGGTTGAACTTGATGGACATATGTCTTTTTTCGACCGTACTAACTATGTAACTATGTAACATAACATGGGGGGGGTCTCCTGGCTGTTCACACAGGTGTGTCATTGCTGTACATTGACCATGCATTGCTTCTGTGGTATTGCAAAGGCAAAGACAAATGCTTCCAGCCATCCATTGCACTAATGGATTGGTCATCAGCTGGCTGTCTATGTCCCGCATCAATATAGACCAAAGTACAGAGGGTTAGGCTATGCTATTGTGCACCTACCTGATGCATCAGAAGGTGCGAGGCCCTTGCTAAATTCTGTGCACAGACTTTGAGATCTATACTTTAGACTGTATCTAAACCTGCTCCAACATGGACTGACATTCTGGCCTACTTTCAGCCGATGCGACTTGTCTGTCGCTGAACAGTCGCTTTTTATGTATTCAGCACCTATGTATAATGTTGTAAAAATGCTCTAGAAGCTAAAGTCGCAGAAATGTCACACATATTTGGCCTGCAACTTTCTGTGCGACAAATTCAGACAGGAAAAATCAGTATAAATCCTTAGAAAATTATCCCCCAGTGTCTCCATCTGCTGGCGGTATTGAATAAGCATTGCTGCACTGATGGGGTATGCATTAGACGAAAAAAAAGAAGAAAAAGAAGAATAATACGCCCAGAAAAGAGGCGAAAAGGAGAAAAACGTAAAAAAACGTGAAAAAAAAGTAAGAGGAAGAGAAGGGAAAAAAAGGTGGAAATGGGTTTAAAAGTGATTTCGGCGGAGAAATATATATATATATATATATATATATATATATATATATATATATACGCGCACACACACACATATATATAAACGTATTCTCCGTTGAGATATTGCAGCCGCTGCTGTGTCCAGGCCCAGGAGCCTTAGCACTGTGCTGTGATGTCACTCAATACCACTGACATCACTAGGTGTAAACAACATCTCTCCTTTGCTGTGTATGTGACTATGGAGCTGTTTGGTGATGTCGTCTATTATGGCCTTCATAGAAGCAACAGGAGATTGTTGCATCCATCTAGAACCCTCAGAACTACAGTGCTATGATGTCACTCACTTCCACAGGCCTTGCAGAGTGTAAACAACAACAACCCAGCTTTGTTGTGTATGTAACCATAGGGATTTGTGATGTCACCTAGAACCTTCACAGCAGCGACAGCTTTATGAGGAGCATCAGCACTGCTCTGCCTGAGCAGAACCATCACCGCCATAGGTTGTCAAATAACCCGGATTTAACCCACACAGGTAAGTCCAATGGGGTGCAGGCATGTCCTCTATGCTTACAGCTTCCCGTGGGTGTTGGTTTGATACCGTTTGGGGACAGCCAAGGAGGCATCTGCAGGCAACAAAGGTAGGTGTGTGCTTGTGTGTGTGTTTCCTATGCAGATCCTAAGCCCAGTGTCACATGCAAGTAGGAGGAGTAAGAAGGGTTCCTGGCAAATCCGGGTTATGGATTGCATTTAAAAAGGCCCCGTGGGAGTGCAATGGGCCCCTGTCTTGCTGCTTAGCAATAATGGTATGGGTTTAGGTTCTGCTGTGTGTACTGGTGGTTGACTGCCCCCCAGCCCAGAGTGTGCATGGAAAATTGTCTGGCAGCCTCCCTGACAGCAAGCAGTGATAGTGCCCATGAAGGGGACCTTGTTGGGCCCGCCCCTTTCACGGTTATCGCTTCTCGGCCTTTTGGCTAAGATCAAGTGTAGTATCTGTTCTTATCAGTTTAATATCTGATACGTCCCCTATCTGGGGACCATATATTAAATGGATTTTTGAGAACGGGGGCCGATTTCGAAGCTTGCTTCCGTCGCCCTATGCATTGACCCGATATGGCAGTATCTTCGGGTACAGTGCACCACCCCCTTACAGGGTTAAAAAGAAAGATTCCTACTTTCATTGCTACCTGCTTGCTGGCTAGCCAGCTAGCCAGCCCTGTGGGCCTTGCTGCTGCAGCCAAAAAACAAAAGGTGGTGCTGCTGCTGCTGCTTCTGCTGCTTCTGCTTGTGTCTGGCCGCTGTTGGAGCGTCCAGGCACAGGACTTCTGCTGCTGCTGACTAAATGGCCTCCTTAATTGGATCATTTGAGTAGCCAGCACACCTGTGCAGGTAGGGCATGACATGATAGGCAGCTGCCTTGATAGCGGGTGGGTGCTGAATGTTCCTAATTGACAAAATAAGATTAATGCTTATGAAGAAATATAAAATCTCATCCCTTCCCCAATATCGCGCCACACCCCTACCCCTTAATTCCCTGGTTGAACTTGATGGACATATGTCTTTTTTCGACCGTACTAACTATGTAACTATGTAACATAACATGGGGGGGGGGGGGGGGGGGGTCTCCTGGCTGTTCACACAGGTGTGTCATTGCTGTACATTGACCATGCATTGCTTCTGTGGTATTGCAAAGGCAAAGACAAATGCTTCCAGCCATCCATTGCACTAATGGATTGGTCATCAGCTGGCTGTCTATGTCCCGCATCAATATAGACCAAAGTACAGAGGGTTAGGCTATGCTATTGTGCACCTACCTGATGCATCAGAAGGTGCGAGGCCCTTGCTAAATTCTGTGCACAGACTTTGAGATCTATACTTTAGACTGTATCTAAACCTGCTCCAACATGGACTGACATTCTGGCCTACTTTCAGCCGATGCGACTTGTCTGTCGCTGAACAGTCGCTTTTTATGTATTCAGCACCTATGTATAATGTTGTAAAAATGCTCTAGAAGCTAAAGTCGCAGAAATGTCACACATATTTGGCCTGCAACTTTCTGTGCGACAAATTCAGACAGGAAAAATCAGTATAAATCCTTAGAAAATTATCCCCCAGTGTCTCCATCTGCTGGCGGTATTGAATAAGCATTGCTGCACTGATGGGGTATGCATTAGACGAAAAAAAAGAAGAAAAAGAAGAATAATACGCCCAGAAAAGAGGCGAAAAGGAGAAAAACGTAAAAAAACGTGAAAAAAAAGTAAGAGGAAGAGAAGGGAAAAAAAGGTGGAAATGGGTTTAAAAGTGATTTCGGCGGAGAAATATATATATATATATATATATATATATATATATATATATATATACGCGCACACACACACATATATATAAACGTATTCTCCGTTGAGATATTGCAGCCGCTGCTGTGTCCAGGCCCAGGAGCCTTAGCACTGTGCTGTGATGTCACTCAATACCACTGACATCACTAGGTGTAAACAACATCTCTCCTTTGCTGTGTATGTGACTATGGAGCTGTTTGGTGATGTCGTCTATTATGGCCTTCATAGAAGCAACAGGAGATTGTTGCATCCATCTAGAACCCTCAGAACTACAGTGCTATGATGTCACTCACTTCCACAGGCCTTGCAGAGTGTAAACAACAACAACCCAGCTTTGTTGTGTATGTAACCATAGGGATTTGTGATGTCACCTAGAACCTTCACAGCAGCGACAGCTTTATGAGGAGCATCAGCACTGCTCTGCCTGAGCAGAACCATCACCGCCATAGGTTGTCAAATAACCCGGATTTAACCCACACAGGTAAGTCCAATGGGGTGCAGGCATGTCCTCTATGCTTACAGCTTCCCGTGGGTGTTGGTTTGATACCGTTTGGGGACAGCCAAGGAGGCATCTGCAGGCAACAAAGGTAGGTGTGTGCTTGTGTGTGTGTTTCCTATGCAGATCCTAAGCCCAGTGTCACATGCAAGTAGGAGGAGTAAGAAGGGTTCCTGGCAAATCCGGGTTATGGATTGCATTTAAAAAGGCCCCGTGGGAGTGCAATGGGCCCCTGTCTTGCTGCTTAGCAATAATGGTATGGGTTTAGGTTCTGCTGTGTGTACTGGTGGTTGACTGCCCCCCAGCCCAGAGTGTGCATGGAAAATTGTCTGGCAGCCTCCCTGACAGCAAGCAGTGATAGTGCCCATGAAGGGGACCTTGTTGGGCCCGCCCCTTTCACGGTTATCGCTTCTCGGCCTTTTGGCTAAGATCAAGTGTAGTATCTGTTCTTATCAGTTTTCATGCTGGTGGGGATGGGTGCTGCATGGAGGATGCAGGTGTACCAGGGCTTTCCGGGGCTGGTTCTGAGGAATCAGCTCGACGGCTGCCCCGATGTGACCTGTTCCCTCCGGGTCTCGCCATGAGGCTGAGAGGGTCTAGAGCCGAGGTACTTTTGTGCCTCGGGGAGTGGTGACCCCGAGGTGCCGAAACTCACTGGGAGAATAGACTCACTGAGTTGAAGCACGGGCACCATAATCTCTTCACCTTGTGGCACTCACCTCTTGATTCCCGGCCTTCTGGCTAGGATCAGAGAAATTTTTATAGATCCGGCCGGATGTCCGGGCAGTATATCTGCACACATTCACTTATTTATTTCTTTTTTGTCTCACTGTGTCACTTTTTGCGTGTTGTGTGTTCACAGGATTGGTCAGGATGCGGTAGCCCTTCTGGGTGTCCCTCCTGGCGGTCTAGGGGAGGTGTGTGTGGCCATTAGGTTCCGCACCTCCCTGCAAACACCCCGGGTACTCCTGCTTTGGCAGGGTACCTACCGTAATCGGCTCTGCGGGCAGATACCTTGGCTAACGCCAAGGGGGATGCCGGGAGCATTTGTGGTCCCCTAGTAGCTTCGGAGAAAAGGGACATCGAACCTGGAACCTCGCAGGTACCTTTTGGTCCGGAGGCGAAGGGTAAGGTTTGTTGGGGGGCCTCTCTCCTATCGGAGAAGGGCTTGCGATAGACCGCATCCTTTGTGCACGTTTTTTTAGTGTAACACGTTTGCACTTTTTCTTGCACTTTGGGTGAATCGAAAGCACGTTCCTCGGCTTTAGATAAAAAAAAAAAAAAAAAAAAAAAAATCTGTTCTTATCAGTTTAATATCTGATACGTCCCCTATCTGGGGACCATATATTAAATGGATTTTTGAGAACGGGGGCCGATTTCGAAGCTTGCTTCCGTCGCCCTATGCATTGACCCGATATGGCAGTATCTTCGGGTACAGTGCACCACCCCCTTACAGGGTTAAAAAGAAAGATTCCTACTTTCATTGCTACCTGCTTGCTGGCTAGCCAGCTAGCCAGCCCTGTGGGCCTTGCTGCTGCAGCCAAAAAACAAAAGGTGGTGCTGCTGCTGCTGCTTCTGCTGCTTCTGCTTGTGTCTGGCCGCTGTTGGAGCGTCCAGGCACAGGACTTCTGCTGCTGCTGACTAAATGGCCTCCTTAATTGGATCATTTGAGTAGCCAGCACACCTGTGCAGGTAGGGCATGACATGATAGGCAGCTGCCTTGATAGCGGGTGGGTGCTGAATGTTCCTAATTGACAAAATAAGATTAATGCTTATGAAGAAATATAAAATCTCATCCCTTCCCCAATATCGCGCCACACCCCTACCCCTTAATTCCCTGGTTGAACTTGATGGACATATGTCTTTTTTCGACCGTACTAACTATGTAACTATGTAACATAACATGGGGGGGGGGGGGGGGGGTCTCCTGGCTGTTCACACAGGTGTGTCATTGCTGTACATTGACCATGCATTGCTTCTGTGGTATTGCAAAGGCAAAGACAAATGCTTCCAGACATCCATTGCACTAATGGATTGGTCATCAGCTGGCTGTCTATGTCCCGCATCAATATAGACCAAAGTACAGAGGGTTAGGCTATGCTATTGTGCACCTACCTGATGCATCAGAAGGTGCGAGGCCCTTGCTAAATTCTGTGCACAGACTTTGAGATCTATACTTTAGACTGTATCTAAACCTGCTCCAACATGGACTGACATTCTGGCCTACTTTCAGCCGATGCGACTTGTCTGTCGCTGAACAGTCGCTTTTTATGTATTCAGCACCTATGTATAATGTTGTAAAAATGCTCTAGAAGCTAAAGTCGCAGAAATGTCACACATATTTGGCCTGCAACTTTCTGTGCGACAAATTCAGACAGGAAAAATCAGTATAAATCCTTAGAAAATTATCCCCCAGTGTCTCCATCTGCTGGCGGTATTAAATAAGCATTGCTGCACTGATGGCGTATGCATTAGACGAAAAAAAAGAAGAAAAAGAAGAATAATACGCCCAGAAAAGAGGCGAAAAGGAGAAAAACGTAAAAAAACGTGAAAAAAAAGTAAGAGGAAGAGAAGGGAAAAAAAGGTGGAAATGGGTTTAAAAGTGATTTCGGCGGAGAAATATATATATATATATATATATATATATACGCGCACACACACACATATATATAAACGTATTCTCCGTTGAGATATTGCAGCCGCTGCTGTGTCCAGGCCCAGGAGCCTTAGCACTGTGCTGTGATGTCACTCAATACCACTGACATCACTAGGTGTAAACAACATCTCTCCTTTGCTGTGTATGTGACTATGGAGCTGTTTGGTGATGTCGTCTATTATGGCCTTCATAGAAGCAACAGGAGATTGTTGCATCCATCTAGAACCCTCAGAACTACAGTGCTATGATGTCACTCACTTCCACAGGCCTTGCAGAGTGTAAACAACAACAACCCAGCTTTGTTGTGTATGTAACCATAGGGATTTGTGATGTCACCTAGAACCTTCACAGCAGCGACAGCTTTATGAGGAGCATCAGCACTGCTCTGCCTGAGCAGAACCATCACCGCCATAGGTTGTCAAATAACCCGGATTTAACCCACACAGGTAAGTCCAATGGGGTGCAGGCATGTCCTCTATGCTTACAGCTTCCCGTGGGTGTTGGTTTGATACCGTTTGGGGACAGCCAAGGAGGCATCTGCAGGCAACAAAGGTAGGTGTGTGCTTGTGTGTGTGTTTCCTATGCAGATCCTAAGCCCAGTGTCACATGCAAGTAGGAGGAGTAAGAAGGGTTCCTGGCAAATCCGGGTTATGGATTGCATTTAAAAAGGCCCCGTGGGAGTGCAATGGGCCCCTGTCTTGCTGCTTAGCAATAATGGTATGGGTTTAGGTTCTGCTGTGTGTACTGGTGGTTGACTGCCCCCCAGCCCAGAGTGTGCATGGAAAATTGTCTGGCAGCCTCCCTGACAGCAAGCAGTGATAGTGCCCATGAAGGGGACCTTGTTGGGCCCGCCCCTATCACGGTTATCGCTTCTTGGCCTTTTGGCTAAGATCAAGTGTAGTATCTGTTCTTATCAGTTTAATATCTGATACGTCCCCTATCTGGGGACCATATATTAAATGGATTTTTGAGAACGGGGGCCGATTTCGAAGCTTGCTTCCGTCGCCCTATGCATTGACCCGATATGGCAGTATCTTCGGGTACAGTGCACCACCCCCTTACAGGGTTAAAAAGAAAGATTCCTACTTTCATTGCTACCTGCTTGCTGGCTAGCCAGCTAGCCAGCCCTGTGGGCCTTGCTGCTGCAGCCAAAAAACAAAAGGTGGTGCTGCTGCTGCTGCTTCTGCTGCTTCTGCTTGTGTCTGGCCGCTGTTGGAGCGTCCAGGCACAGGACTTCTGCTGCTGCTGACTAAATGGCCTCCTTAATTGGATCATTTGAGTAGCCAGCACACCTGTGCAGGTAGGGCATGACATGATAGGCAGCTGCCTTGATAGCGGGTGGGTGCTGAATGTTCCTAATTGACAAAATAAGATTAATGCTTATGAAGAAATATAAAATCTCATCCCTTCCCCAATATCGCGCCACACCCCTACCCCTTAATTCCCTGGTTGAACTTGATGGACATATGTCTTTTTTCGACCGTACTAACTATGTAACTATGTAACATAACATGGGGGGGGGGGGGGGGGGTCTCCTGGCTGTTCACACAGGTGTGTCATTGCTGTACATTGACCATGCATTGCTTCTGTGGTATTGCAAAGGCAAAGACAAATGCTTCCAGCCATCCATTGCACTAATGGATTGGTCATCAGCTGGCTGTCTATGTCCCGCATCAATATAGACCAAAGTACAGAGGGTTAGGCTATGCTATTGTGCACCTACCTGATGCATCAGAAGGTGCGAGGCCCTTGCTAAATTCTGTGCACAGACTTTGAGATCTATACTTTAGACTGTATCTAAACCTGCTCCAACATGGACTGACATTCTGGCCTACTTTCAGCCGATGCGACTTGTCTGTCGCTGAACAGTCGCTTTTTATGTATTCAGCACCTATGTATAATGTTGTAAAAATGCTCTAGAAGCTAAAGTCGCAGAAATGTCACACATATTTGGCCTGCAACTTTCTGTGCGACAAATTCAGACAGGAAAAATCAGTATAAATCCTTAGAAAATTATCCCCCAGTGTCTCCATCTGCTGGCGGTATTGAATAAGCATTGCTGCACTGATGGGGTATGCATTAGACGAAAAAAAAGAAGAAAAAGAAGAATAATACGCCCAGAAAAGAGGCGAAAAGGAGAAAAACGTAAAAAAACGTGAAAAAAAAGTAAGAGGAAGAGAAGGGAAAAAAAGGTGGAAATGGGTTTAAAAGTGATTTCGGCGGAGAAATATATATATATATATATATATATATATATATATATATATATACGCGCACACACACACATATATATAAACGTATTCTCCGTTGAGATATTGCAGCCGCTGCTGTGTCCAGGCCCAGGAGCCTTAGCACTGTGCTGTGATGTCACTCAATACCACTGACATCACTAGGTGTAAACAACATCTCTCCTTTGCTGTGTATGTGACTATGGAGCTGTTTGGTGATGTCGTCTATTATGGCCTTCATAGAAGCAACAGGAGATTGTTGCATCCATCTAGAACCCTCAGAACTACAGTGCTATGATGTCACTCACTTCCACAGGCCTTGCAGAGTGTAAACAACAACAACCCAGCTTTGTTGTGTATGTAACCATAGGGATTTGTGATGTCACCTAGAACCTTCACAGCAGCGACAGCTTTATCAGGAGCATCAGCACTGCTCTGCCTGAGCAGAACCATCACCGCCATAGGTTGTCAAATAACCCGGATTTAACCCACACAGGTAAGTCCAATGGGGTGCAGGCATGTCCTCTATGCTTACAGCTTCCCGTGGGTGTTGGTTTGATACCGTTTGGGGACAGCCAAGGAGGCATCTGCAGGCAACAAAGGTAGGTGTGTGCTTGTGTGTGTGTTTCCTATGCAGATCCTAAGCCCAGTGTCACATGCAAGTAGGAGGAGTAAGAAGGGTTCCTGGCAAATCCGGGTTATGGATTGCATTTAAAAAGGCCCCGTGGGAGTGCAATGGGCCCCTGTCTTGCTGCTTAGCAATAATGGTATGGGTTTAGGTTCTGCTGTGTGTACTGGTGGTTGACTGCCCCCCAGCCCAGAGTGTGCATGGAAAATTGTCTGGCAGCCTCCCTGACAGCAAGCAGTGATAGTGCCCATGAAGGGGACCTTGTTGGGCCCGCCCCTTTCACGGTTATCGCTTCTCGGCCTTTTGGCTAAGATCAAGTGTAGTATCTGTTCTTATCAGTTTAATATCTGATACGTCCCCTATCTGGGGACCATATATTAAATGGATTTTTGAGAACGGGGGCCGATTTCGAAGCTTGCTTCCGTCGCCCTATGCATTGACCCGATATGGCAGTATCTTCGGGTACAGTGCACCACCCCCTTACAGGGTTAAAAAGAAAGATTCCTACTTTCATTGCTACCTGCTTGCTGGCTAGCCAGCTAGCCAGCCCTGTGGGCCTTGCTGCTGCAGCCAAAAAACAAAAGGTGGTGCTGCTGCTGCTGCTTCTGCTGCTTCTGCTTGTGTCTGGCCGCTGTTGGAGCGTCCAGGCACAGGACTTCTGCTGCTGCTGACTAAATGGCCTCCTTAATTGGATCATTTGAGTAGCCAGCACACCTGTGCAGGTAGGGCATGACATGATAGGCAGCTGCCTTGATAGCGGGTGGGTGCTGAATGTTCCTAATTGACAAAATAAGATTAATGCTTATGAAGAAATATAAAATCTCATCCCTTCCCCAATATCGCGCCACACCCCTACCCCTTAATTCCCTGGTTGAACTTGATGGACATATGTCTTTTTTCGACCGTACTAACTATGTAACTATGTAACATAACATGGGGGGGGGGGGGGGGGGTCTCCTGGCTGTTCACACAGGTGTGTCATTGCTGTACATTGACCATGCATTGCTTCTGTGGTATTGCAAAGGCAAAGACAAATGCTTCCAGCCATCCATTGCACTAATGGATTGGTCATCAGCTGGCTGTCTATGTCCCGCATCAATATAGACCAAAGTACAGAGGGTTAGGCTATGCTATTGTGCACCTACCTGATGCATCAGAAGGTGCGAGGCCCTTGCTAAATTCTGTGCACAGACTTTGAGATCTATACTTTAGACTGTATCTAAACCTGCTCCAACATGGACTGACATTCTGGCCTACTTTCAGCCGATGCGACTTGTCTGTCGCTGAACAGTCGCTTTTTATGTATTCAGCACCTATGTATAATGTTGTAAAAATGCTCTAGAAGCTAAAGTCGCAGAAATGTCACACATATTTGGCCTGCAACTTTCTGTGCGACAAATTCAGACAGGAAAAATCAGTATAAATCCTTAGAAAATTATCCCCCAGTGTCTCCATCTGCTGGCGGTATTGAATAAGCATTGCTGCACTGATGGGGTATGCATTAGACGAAAAAAAAGAAGAAAAAGAAGAATAATACGCCCAGAAAAGAGGCGAAAAGGAGAAAAACGTAAAAAAACGTGAAAAAAAAGTAAGAGGAAGAGAAGGGAAAAAAAGGTGGAAATGGGTTTAAAAGTGATTTCGGCGGAGAAATATATATATATATATATATATATATATATATATATATATATATATATATATACGCGCACACACACACATATATATAAACGTATTCTCCGTTGAGATATTGCAGCCGCTGCTGTGTCCAGGCCCAGGAGCCTTAGCACTGTGCTGTGATGTCACTCAATACCACTGACATCACTAGGTGTAAACAACATCTCTCCTTTGCTGTGTATGTGACTATGGAGCTGTTTGGTGATGTCGTCTATTATGGCCTTCATAGAAGCAACAGGAGATTGTTGCATCCATCTAGAACCCTCAGAACTACAGTGCTATGATGTCACTCACTTCCACAGGCCTTGCAGAGTGTAAACAACAACAACCCAGCTTTGTTGTGTATGTAACCATAGGGATTTGTGATGTCACCTAGAACCTTCACAGCAGCGACAGCTTTATGAGGAGCATCAGCACTGCTCTGCCTGAGCAGAACCATCACCGCCATAGGTTGTCAAATAACCCGGATTTAACCCACACAGGTAAGTCCAATGGGGTGCAGGCATGTCCTCTATGCTTACAGCTTCCCGTGGGTGTTGGTTTGATACCGTTTGGGGACAGCCAAGGAGGCATCTGCAGGCAACAAAGGTAGGTGTGTGCTTGTGTGTGTGTTTCCTATGCAGATCCTAAGCCCAGTGTCACATGCAAGTAGGAGGAGTAAGAAGGGTTCCTGGCAAATCCGGGTTATGGATTGCATTTAAAAAGGCCCCGTGGGAGTGCAATGGGCCCCTGTCTTGCTGCTTAGCAATAATGGTATGGGTTTAGGTTCTGCTGTGTGTACTGGTGGTTGACTGCCCCCCAGCCCAGAGTGTGCATGGAAAATTGTCTGGCAGCCTCCCTGACAGCAAGCAGTGATAGTGCCCATGAAGGGGACCTTGTTGGGCCCGCCCCTTTCACGGTTATCGCTTCTCGGCCTTTTGGCTAAGATCAAGTGTAGTATCTGTTCTTATCAGTTTAATATCTGATACGTCCCCTATCTGGGGACCATATATTAAATGGATTTTTGAGAACGGGGGCCGATTTCGAAGCTTGCTTCCGTCGCCCTATGCATTGACCCGATATGGCAGTATCTTCGGGTACAGTGCACCACCCCCTTACAGGGTTAAAAAGAAAGATTCCTACTTTCATTGCTACCTGCTTGCTGGCTAGCCAGCTAGCCAGCCCTGTGGGCCTTGCTGCTGCAGCCAAAAAACAAAAGGTGGTGCTGCTGCTGCTGCTTCTGCTGCTTCTGCTTGTGTCTGGCCGCTGTTGGAGCGTCCAGGCACAGGACTTCTGCTGCTGCTGACTAAATGGCCTCCTTAATTGGATCATTTGAGTAGCCAGCACACCTGTGCAGGTAGGGCATGACATGATAGGCAGCTGCCTTGATAGCGGGTGGGTGCTGAATGTTCCTAATTGACAAAATAAGATTAATGCTTATGAAGAAATATAAAATCTCATCCCTTCCCCAATATCGCGCCACACCCCTACCCCTTAATTCCCTGGTTGAACTTGATGGACATATGTCTTTTTTCGACCGTACTAACTATGTAACTATGTAACATAACATGGGGGGGGGGGGTCTCCTGGCTGTTCACACAGGTGTGTCATTGCTGTACATTGACCATGCATTGCTTCTGTGGTATTGCAAAGGCAAAGACAAATGCTTCCAGCCATCCATTGCACTAATGGATTGGTCATCAGCTGGCTGTCTATGTCCCGCATCAATATAGACCAAAGTACAGAGGGTTAGGCTATGCTATTGTGCACCTACCTGATGCATCAGAAGGTGCGAGGCCCTTGCTAAATTCTGTGCACAGACTTTGAGATCTATACTTTAGACTGTATCTAAACCTGCTCCAACATGGACTGACATTCTGGCCTACTTTCAGCCGATGCGACTTGTCTGTCGCTGAACAGTCGCTTTTTATGTATTCAGCACCTATGTATAATGTTGTAAAAATGCTCTAGAAGCTAAAGTCGCAGAAATGTCACACATATTTGGCCTGCAACTTTCTGTGCGACAAATTCAGACAGGAAAAATCAGTATAAATCCTTAGAAAATTATCCCCCAGTGTCTCCATCTGCTGGCGGTATTGAATAAGCATTGCTGCACTGATGGGGTATGCATTAGACGGAAAAAAAGAAGAAAAAGAAGAATAATACGCCCAGAAAAGAGGCGAAAAGGAGAAAAACGTAAAAAAACGTGAAAAAAAAGTAAGAGGAAGAGAAGGGAAAAAAAGGTGGAAATGGGTTTAAAAGTGATTTCGGCGGAGAAATATATATATATATATATATATATATATATATATATATACGCGCACACACACACATATATATAAACGTATTCTCCGTTGAGATATTGCAGCCGCTGCTGTGTCCAGGCCCAGGAGCCTTAGCACTGTGCTGTGATGTCACTCAATACCACTGACATCACTAGGTGTAAACAACATCTCTCCTTTGCTGTGTATGTGACTATGGAGCTGTTTGGTGATGTCGTCTATTATGGCCTTCATAGAAGCAACAGGAGATTGTTGCATCCATCTAGAACCCTCAGAACTACAGTGCTATGATGTCACTCACTTCCACAGGCCTTGCAGAGTGTAAACAACAACAACCCAGCTTTGTTGTGTATGTAACCATAGGGATTTGTGATGTCACCTAGAACCTTCACAGCAGCGACAGCTTTATGAGGAGCATCAGCACTGCTCTGCCTGAGCAGAACCATCACCGCCATAGGTTGTCAAATAACCCGGATTTAACCCACACAGGTAAGTCCAATGGGGTGCAGGCATGTCCTCTATGCTTACAGCTTCCCGTGGGTGTTGGTTTGATACCGTTTGGGGACAGCCAAGGAGGCATCTGCAGGCAACAAAGGTAGGTGTGTGCTTGTGTGTGTGTTTCCTATGCAGATCCTAAGCCCAGTGTCACATGCAAGTAGGAGGAGTAAGAAGGGTTCCTGGCAAATCCGGGTTATGGATTGCATTTAAAAAGGCCCCGTGGGAGTGCAATGGGCCCCTGTCTTGCTGCTTAGCAATAATGGTATGGGTTTAGGTTCTGCTGTGTGTACTGGTGGTTGACTGCCCCCCAGCCCAGAGTGTGCATGGAAAATTGTCTGGCAGCCTCCCTGACAGCAAGCAGTGATAGTGCCCATGAAGGGGACCTTGTTGGGCCCGCCCCTTTCACGGTTATCGCTTCTCGGCCTTTTGGCTAAGATCAAGTGTAGTATCTGTTCTTATCAGTTTTTCATGCCAGTGTACAGTAACGCCGGTATGGGGCTGGTGGGGATGGGTGCTGCATGGAGGATGCAGGTGTACCAGGGCTTTCCGGGGCTGGTTCTGAGGAATCAGCTCGACGGCTGCCCCGATGTGACCTGTTCCCTCCGGGTCTCGCCATGAGGCTGAGAGGGTCTAGAGCCGAGGTACTTTTGTGCCTCGGGGAGTGGTGACCCCGAGGTGCCGAAACTCACTGGGAGAATAGACTCACTGAGTTGAAGCACGGGCACCATAATCTCTTCACCTTGTGGCACTCACCTCTTGATTCCCGGCCTTCTGGCTAGGATCAGAGAAATTTTTATAGATCCGGCCGGATGTCCGGGCAGTATATCTGCACACATTCACTTATTTATTTCTTTTTTGTCTCACTGTGTCACTTTTTGCGTGTTGTGTGTTCACAGGATTTGTCAGGATGCGGTTGCCCTTCTGGGTGTCCCTCCTGGCGGTCTAGGGGAGGTGTGTGTGGCCATTAGGTTCCGCACCTCCCTGCAAACACCCCGGGTACTCCTGCTTTGGCAGGGTACCTACCGTAATCGGCTCTGCGGGCAGATACCTTGGCTAACGCCAAGGGGGATGCCGGGAGCATTTGTGGTCCCCTAGTAGCTTCGGCGAAAAGGGACATCGAACCTGGAACCTCGCAGGTACCTTTTGGTCCGGAGGCGAAGGGTAAGGTTTGTTGGGGGGCCTCTCTCCTATCGGAGAAGGGCTTGCGATAGACCGCATCCTTTGTGCACTTTTTTTAGTGTAACACGTTTGCACTTTTTCTTGCACTTTGGGTGAATCGAAAGCACGTTCCTCGGCTTTAGATAAAGTAGTATCTGTTCTTATCAGTTTAATATCTGATACGTCCCCTATCTGGGGACCATATATTAAATGGATTTTTGAGAACGGGGGCCGATTTCGAAGCTTGCTTCCGTCGCCCTATGCATTGACCCGATATGGCAGTATCTTCGGGTACAGTGCACCACCCCCTTACAGGGTTAAAAAGAAAGATTCCTACTTTCATTGCTACCTGCTTGCTGGCTAGCCAGCTAGCCAGCCCTGTGGGCCTTGCTGCTGCAGCCAAAAAACAAAAGGTGGTGCTGCTGCTGCTGCTTCTGCTGCTTCTGCTTGTGTCTGGCCGCTGTTGGAGCGTCCAGGCACAGGACTTCTGCTGCTGCTGACTAAATGGCCTCCTTAATTGGATCATTTGAGTAGCCAGCACACCTGTGCAGGTAGGGCATGACATGATAGGCAGCTGCCTTGATAGCGGGTGGGTGCTGAATGTTCCTAATTGACAAAATAAGATTAATGCTTATGAAGAAATATAAAATCTCATCCCTTCCCCAATATCGCGCCACACCCCTACCCCTTAATTCCCTGGTTGAACTTGATGGACATATGTCTTTTTTCGACCGTACTAACTATGTAACTATGTAACATAACATGGGGGGGGGGGGGGGGGGTCTCCTGGCTGTTCACACAGGTGTGTCATTGCTGTACATTGACCATGCATTGCTTCTGTGGTATTGCAAAGGCAAAGACAAATGCTTCCAGCCATCCATTGCACTAATGGATTGGTCATCAGCTGGCTGTCTATGTCCCGCATCAATATAGACCAAAGTACAGAGGGTTAGGCTATGCTATTGTGCACCTACCTGATGCATCAGAAGGTGCGAGGCCCTTGCTAAATTCTGTGCACAGACTTTGAGATCTATACTTTAGACTGTATCTAAACCTGCTCCAACATGGACTGACATTCTGGCCTACTTTCAGCCGATGCGACTTGTCTGTCGCTGAACAGTCGCTTTTTATGTATTCAGCACCTATGTATAATGTTGTAAAAATGCTCTAGAAGCTAAAGTCGCAGAAATGTCACACATATTTGGCCTGCAACTTTCTGTGCGACAAATTCAGACAGGAAAAATCAGTATAAATCCTTAGAAAATTATCCCCCAGTGTCTCCATCTGCTGGCGGTATTGAATAAGCATTGCTGCACTGATGGGGTATGCATTAGACGAAAAAAAAGAAGAAAAAGAAGAATAATACGCCCAGAAAAGAGGCGAAAAGGAGAAAAACGTAAAAAAACGTGAAAAAAAAGTAAGAGGAAGAGAAGGGAAAAAAAGGTGGAAATGGGTTTAAAAGTGATTTCGGCGGAGAAATATATATATATATATATATATATATATATATATATATATATATACGCGCACACACACACATATATATAAACGTATTCTCCGTTGAGATATTGCAGCCGCTGCTGTGTCCAGGCCCAGGAGCCTTAGCACTGTGCTGTGATGTCACTCAATACCACTGACATCACTAGGTGTAAACAACATCTCTCCTTTGCTGTGTATGTGACTATGGAGCTGTTTGGTGATGTCGTCTATTATGGCCTTCATAGAAGCAACAGGAGATTGTTGCATCCATCTAGAACCCTCAGAACTACAGTGCTATGATGTCACTCACTTCCACAGGCCTTGCAGAGTGTAAACAACAACAACCCAGCTTTGTTGTGTATGTAACCATAGGGATTTGTGATGTCACCTAGAACCTTCACAGCAGCGACAGCTTTATCAGGAGCATCAGCACTGCTCTGCCTGAGCAGAACCATCACCGCCATAGGTTGTCAAATAACCCGGATTTAACCCACACAGGTAAGTCCAATGGGGTGCAGGCATGTCCTCTATGCTTACAGCTTCCCGTGGGTGTTGGTTTGATACCGTTTGGGGACAGCCAAGGAGGCATCTGCAGGCAACAAAGGTAGGTGTGTGCTTGTGTGTGTGTTTCCTATGCAGATCCTAAGCCCAGTGTCACATGCAAGTAGGAGGAGTAAGAAGGGTTCCTGGCAAATCCGGGTTATGGATTGCATTTAAAAAGGCCCCGTGGGAGTGCAATGGGCCCCTGTCTTGCTGCTTAGCAATAATGGTATGGGTTTAGGTTCTGCTGTGTGTACTGGTGGTTGACTGCCCCCCAGCCCAGAGTGTGCATGGAAAATTGTCTGGCAGCCTCCCTGACAGCAAGCAGTGATAGTGCCCATGAAGGGGACCTTGTTGGGCCCGCCCCTTTCACGGTTATCGCTTCTCGGCCTTTTGGCTAAGATCAAGTGTAGTATCTGTTCTTATCAGTTTAATATCTGATACGTCCCCTATCTGGGGACCATATATTAAATGGATTTTTGAGAACGGGGGCCGATTTCGAAGCTTGCTTCCGTCGCCCTATGCATTGACCCGATATGGCAGTATCTTCGGGTACAGTGCACCACCCCCTTACAGGGTTAAAAAGAAAGATTCCTACTTTCATTGCTACCTGCTTGCTGGCTAGCCAGCTAGCCAGCCCTGTGGGCCTTGCTGCTGCAGCCAAAAAACAAAAGGTGGTGCTGCTGCTGCTGCTTCTGCTGCTTCTGCTTGTGTCTGGCCGCTGTTGGAGCGTCCAGGCACAGGACTTCTGCTGCTGCTGACTAAATGGCCTCCTTAATTGGATCATTTGAGTAGCCAGCACACCTGTGCAGGTAGGGCATGACATGATAGGCAGCTGCCTTGATAGCGGGTGGGTGCTGAATGTTCCTAATTGACAAAATAAGATTAATGCTTATGAAGAAATATAAAATCTCATCCCTTCCCCAATATCGCGCCACACCCCTACCCCTTAATTCCCTGGTTGAACTTGATGGACATATGTCTTTTTTCGACCGTACTAACTATGTAACTATGTAACATAACATGGGGGGGGGGGGGGGGGGGGTCTCCTGGCTGTTCACACAGGTGTGTCATTGCTGTACATTGACCATGCATTGCTTCTGTGGTATTGCAAAGGCAAAGACAAATGCTTCCAGCCATCCATTGCACTAATGGATTGGTCATCAGCTGGCTGTCTATGTCCCGCATCAATATAGACCAAAGTACAGAGGGTTAGGCTATGCTATTGTGCACCTACCTGATGCATCAGAAGGTGCGAGGCCCTTGCTAAATTCTGTGCACAGACTTTGAGATCTATACTTTAGACTGTATCTAAACCTGCTCCAACATGGACTGACATTCTGGCCTACTTTCAGCCGATGCGACTTGTCTGTCGCTGAACAGTCGCTTTTTATGTATTCAGCACCTATGTATAATGTTGTAAAAATGCTCTAGAAGCTAAAGTCGCAGAAATGTCACACATATTTGGCCTGCAACTTTCTGTGCGACAAATTCAGACAGGAAAAATCAGTATAAATCCTTAGAAAATTATCCCCCAGTGTCTCCATCTGCTGGCGGTATTGAATAAGCATTGCTGCACTGATGGGGTATGCATTAGACGAAAAAAAAGAAGAAAAAGAAGAATAATACGCCCAGAAAAGAGGCGAAAAGGAGAAAAACGTAAAAAAACGTGAAAAAAAAGTAAGAGGAAGAGAAGGGAAAAAAAGGTGGAAATGGGTTTAAAAGTGATTTCGGCGGAGAAATATATATATATATATATATATATATATATATATATATATATACGCGCACACACACACATATATATAAACGTATTCTCCGTTGAGATATTGCAGCCGCTGCTGTGTCCAGGCCCAGGAGCCTTAGCACTGTGCTGTGATGTCACTCAATACCACTGACATCACTAGGTGTAAACAACATCTCTCCTTTGCTGTGTATGTGACTATGGAGCTGTTTGGTGATGTCGTCTATTATGGCCTTCATAGAAGCAACAGGAGATTGTTGCATCCATCTAGAACCCTCAGAACTACAGTGCTATGATGTCACTCACTTCCACAGGCCTTGCAGAGTGTAAACAACAACAACCCAGCTTTGTTGTGTATGTAACCATAGGGATTTGTGATGTCACCTAGAACCTTCACAGCAGCGACAGCTTTATGAGGAGCATCAGCACTGCTCTGCCTGAGCAGAACCATCACCGCCATAGGTTGTCAAATAACCCGGATTTAACCCACACAGGTAAGTCCAATGGGGTACAGGCATGTCCTCTATGCTTACAGCTTCCCGTGGGTGTTGGTTTGATACCGTTTGGGGACAGCCAAGGAGGCATCTGCAGGCAACAAAGGTAGGTGTGTGCTTGTGTGTGTGTTTCCTATGCAGATCCTAAGCCCAGTGTCACATGCAAGTAGGAGGAGTAAGAAGGGTTCCTGGCAAATCCGGGTTATGGATTGCATTTAAAAAGGCCCCGTGGGAGTGCAATGGGCCCCTGTCTTGCTGCTTAGCAATAATGGTATGGGTTTAGGTTCTGCTGTGTGTACTGGTGGTTGACTGCCCCCCAGCCCAGAGTGTGCATGGAAAATTGTCTGGCAGCCTCCCTGACAGCAAGCAGTGATAGTGCCCATGAAGGGGACCTTGTTGGGCCCGCCCCTTTCACGGTTATCGCTTCTCGGCCTTTTGGCTAAGATCAAGTGTAGTATCTGTTCTTATCAGTTTAATATCTGATACGTCCCCTATCTGGGGACCATATATTAAATGGATTTTTGAGAACGGGGGCCGATTTCGAAGCTTGCTTCCGTCGCCCTATGCATTGACCCGATATGGCAGTATCTTCGGGTACAGTGCACCACCCCCTTACAGGGTTAAAAAGAAAGATTCCTACTTTCATTGCTACCTGCTTGCTGGCTAGCCAGCTAGCCAGCCCTGTGGGCCTTGCTGCTGCAGCCAAAAAACAAAAGGTGGTGCTGCTGCTGCTGCTTCTGCTGCTTCTGCTTGTGTCTGGCCGCTGTTGGAGCGTCCAGGCACAGGACTTCTGCTGCTGCTGACTAAATGGCCTCCTTAATTGGATCATTTGAGTAGCCAGCACACCTGTGCAGGTAGGGCATGACATGATAGGCAGCTGCCTTGATAGCGGGTGGGTGCTGAATGTTCCTAATTGACAAAATAAGATTAATGCTTATGAAGAAATATAAAATCTCATCCCTTCCCCAATATCGCGCCACACCCCTACCCCTTAATTCCCTGGTTGAACTTGATGGACATATGTCTTTTTTCGACCGTACTAACTATGTAACTATGTAACATAACATGGGGGGGGGGGGGGGGGGTCTCCTGGCTGTTCACACAGGTGTGTCATTGCTGTACATTGACCATGCATTGCTTCTGTGGTATTGCAAAGGCAAAGACAAATGCTTCCAGCCATCCATTGCACTAATGGATTGGTCATCAGCTGGCTGTCTATGTCCCGCATCAATATAGACCAAAGTACAGAGGGTTAGGCTATGCTATTGTGCACCTACCTGATGCATCAGAAGGTGCGAGGCCCTTGCTAAATTCTGTGCACAGACTTTGAGATCTATACTTTAGACTGTATCTAAACCTGCTCCAACATGGACTGACATTCTGGCCTACTTTCAGCCGATGCGACTTGTCTGTCGCTGAACAGTCGCTTTTTATGTATTCAGCACCTATGTATAATGTTGTAAAAATGCTCTAGAAGCTAAAGTCGCAGAAATGTCACACATATTTGGCCTGCAACTTTCTGTGCGACAAATTCAGACAGGAAAAATCAGTATAAATCCTTAGAAAATTATCCCCCAGTGTCTCCATCTGCTGGCGGTATTGAATAAGCATTGCTGCACTGATGGGGTATGCATTAGACGAAAAAAAAGAAGAAAAAGAAGAATAATACGCCCAGAAAAGAGGCGAAAAGGAGAAAAACGTAAAAAAACGTGAAAAAAAAGTAAGAGGAAGAGAAGGGAAAAAAAGGTGGAAATGGGTTTAAAAGTGATTTCGGCGGAGAAATATATATATATATATATATATATATATATATATATATATATATATATATACGCGCACACACACACATATATATAAACGTATTCTCCGTTGAGATATTGCAGCCGCTGCTGTGTCCAGGCCCAGGAGCCTTAGCACTGTGCTGTGATGTCACTCAATACCACTGACATCACTAGGTGTAAACAACATCTCTCCTTTGCTGTGTATGTGACTATGGAGCTGTTTGGTGATGTCGTCTATTATGGCCTTCATAGAAGCAACAGGAGATTGTTGCATCCATCTAGAACCCTCAGAACTACAGTGCTATGATGTCACTCACTTCCACAGGCCTTGCAGAGTGTAAACAACAACAACCCAGCTTTGTTGTGTATGTAACCATAGGGATTTGTGATGTCACCTAGAACCTTCACAGCAGCGACAGCTTTATGAGGAGCATCAGCACTGCTCTGCCTGAGCAGAACCATCACCGCCATAGGTTGTCAAATAACCCGGATTTAACCCACACAGGTAAGTCCAATGGGGTGCAGGCATGTCCTCTATGCTTACAGCTTCCCGTGGGTGTTGGTTTGATACCGTTTGGGGACAGCCAAGGAGGCATCTGCAGGCAACAAAGGTAGGTGTGTGCTTGTGTGTGTGTTTCCTATGCAGATCCTAAGCCCAGTGTCACATGCAAGTAGGAGGAGTAAGAAGGGTTCCTGGCAAATCCGGGTTATGGATTGCATTTAAAAAGGCCCCGTGGGAGTGCAATGGGCCCCTGTCTTGCTGCTTAGCAATAATGGTATGGGTTTAGGTTCTGCTGTGTGTACTGGTGGTTGACTGCCCCCCAGCCCAGAGTGTGCATGGAAAATTGTCTGGCAGCCTCCCTGACAGCAAGCAGTGATAGTGCCCATGAAGGGGACCTTGTTGGGCCCGCCCCTTTCACGGTTATCGCTTCTCGGCCTTTTGGCTAAGATCAAGTGTAGTATCTGTTCTTATCAGTTTAATATCTGATACGTCCCCTATCTGGGGACCATATATTAAATGGATTTTTGAGAACGGGGGCCGATTTCGAAGCTTGCTTCCGTCGCCCTATGCATTGACCCGATATGGCAGTATCTTCGGGTACAGTGCACCACCCCCTTACAGGGTTAAAAAGAAAGATTCCTACTTTCATTGCTACCTGCTTGCTGGCTAGCCAGCTAGCCAGCCCTGTGGGCCTTGCTGCTGCAGCCAAAAAACAAAAGGTGGTGCTGCTGCTGCTGCTTCTGCTGCTTCTGCTTGTGTCTGGCCGCTGTTGGAGCGTCCAGGCACAGGACTTCTGCTGCTGCTGACTAAATGGCCTCCTTAATTGGATCATTTGAGTAGCCAGCACACCTGTGCAGGTAGGGCATGACATGATAGGCAGCTGCCTTGATAGCGGGTGGGTGCTGAATGTTCCTAATTGACAAAATAAGATTAATGCTTATGAAGAAATATAAAATCTCATCCCTTCCCCAATATCGCGCCACACCCCTACCCCTTAATTCCCTGGTTGAACTTGATGGACATATGTCTTTTTTCGACCGTACTAACTATGTAACTATGTAACATAACATGGGGGGGGGGGGTCTCCTGGCTGTTCACACAGGTGTGTCATTGCTGTACATTGACCATGCATTGCTTCTGTGGTATTGCAAAGGCAAAGACAAATGCTTCCAGCCATCCATTGCACTAATGGATTGGTCATCAGCTGGCTGTCTATGTCCCGCATCAATATAGACCAAAGTACAGAGGGTTAGGCTATGCTATTGTGCACCTACCTGATGCATCAGAAGGTGCGAGGCCCTTGCTAAATTCTGTGCACAGACTTTGAGATCTATACTTTAGACTGTATCTAAACCTGCTCCAACATGGACTGACATTCTGGCCTACTTTCAGCCGATGCGACTTGTCTGTCGCTGAACAGTCGCTTTTTATGTATTCAGCACCTATGTATAATGTTGTAAAAATGCTCTAGAAGCTAAAGTCGCAGAAATGTCACACATATTTGGCCTGCAACTTTCTGTGCGACAAATTCAGACAGGAAAAATCAGTATAAATCCTTAGAAAATTATCCCCCAGTGTCTCCATCTGCTGGCGGTATTGAATAAGCATTGCTGCACTGATGGGGTATGCATTAGACGGAAAAAAAGAAGAAAAAGAAGAATAATACGCCCAGAAAAGAGGCGAAAAGGAGAAAAACGTAAAAAAACGTGAAAAAAAAGTAAGAGGAAGAGAAGGGAAAAAAAGGTGGAAATGGGTTTAAAAGTGATTTCGGCGGAGAATATATATATATATATATATATATATATATATATATATATATACGCGCACACACACACATATATATAAACGTATTCTCCGTTGAGATATTGCAGCCGCTGCTGTGTCCAGGCCCAGGAGCCTTAGCACTGTGCTGTGATGTCACTCAATACCACTGACATCACTAGGTGTAAACAACATCTCTCCTTTGCTGTGTATGTGACTATGGAGCTGTTTGGTGATGTCGTCTATTATGGCCTTCATAGAAGCAACAGGAGATTGTTGCATCCATCTAGAACCCTCAGAACTACAGTGCTATGATGTCACTCACTTCCACAGGCCTTGCAGAGTGTAAACAACAACAACCCAGCTTTGTTGTGTATGTAACCATAGGGATTTGTGATGTCACCTAGAACCTTCACAGCAGCGACAGCTTTATGAGGAGCATCAGCACTGCTCTGCCTGAGCAGAACCATCACCGCCATAGGTTGTCAAATAACCCGGATTTAACCCACACAGGTAAGTCCAATGGGGTGCAGGCATGTCCTCTATGCTTACAGCTTCCCGTGGGTGTTGGTTTGATACCGTTTGGGGACAGCCAAGGAGGCATCTGCAGGCAACAAAGGTAGGTGTGTGCTTGTGTGTGTGTTTCCTATGCAGATCCTAAGCCCAGTGTCACATGCAAGTAGGAGGAGTAAGAAGGGTTCCTGGCAAATCCGGGTTATGGATTGCATTTAAAAAGGCCCCGTGGGAGTGCAATGGGCCCCTGTCTTGCTGCTTAGCAATAATGGTATGGGTTTAGGTTCTGCTGTGTGTACTGGTGGTTGACTGCCCCCCAGCCCAGAGTGTGCATGGAAAATTGTCTGGCAGCCTCCCTGACAGCAAGCAGTGATAGTGCCCATGAAGGGGACCTTGTTGGGCCCGCCCCTTTCACGGTTATCGCTTCTCGGCCTTTTGGCTAAGATCAAGTGTAGTATCTGTTCTTATCAGTTTTTCATGCCAGTGTACAGTAACGCCGGTATGGGGCTGGTGGGGATGGGTGCTGCATGGAGGATGCAGGTGTACCAGGGCTTTCCGGGGCTGGTTCTGAGGAATCAGCTCGACGGCTGCCCCGATGTGACCTGTTCCCTCCGGGTCTCGCCATGAGGCTGAGAGGGTCTAGAGCCGAGGTACTTTTGTGCCTCGGGGAGTGGTGACCCCGAGGTGCCGAAACTCACTGGGAGAATAGACTCACTGAGTTGAAGCACGGGCACCATAATCTCTTCACCTTGTGGCACTCACCTCTTGATTCCCGGCCTTCTGGCTAGGATCAGAGAAATTTTTATAGATCCGGCCGGATGTCCGGGCAGTATATCTGCACACATTCACTTATTTATTTCTTTTTTGTCTCACTGTGTCACTTTTTGCGTGTTGTGTGTTCACAGGATTTGTCAGGATGCGGTTGCCCTTCTGGGTGTCCCTCCTGGCGGTCTAGGGGAGGTGTGTGTGGCCATTAGGTTCCGCACCTCCCTGCAAACACCCCGGGTACTCCTGCTTTGGCAGGGTACCTACCGTAATCGGCTCTGCGGGCAGATACCTTGGCTAACGCCAAGGGGGATGCCGGGAGCATTTGTGGTCCCCTAGTAGCTTCGGCGAAAAGGGACATCGAACCTGGAACCTCGCAGGTACCTTTTGGTCCGGAGGCGAAGGGTAAGGTTTGTTGGGGGGCCTCTCTCCTATCGGAGAAGGGCTTGCGATAGACCGCATCCTTTGTGCACTTTTTTTAGTGTAACACGTTTGCACTTTTTCTTGCACTTTGGGTGAATCGAAAGCACGTTCCTCGGCTTTAGATAAAGTAGTATCTGTTCTTATCAGTTTAATATCTGATACGTCCCCTATCTGGGGACCATATATTAAATGGATTTTTGAGAACGGGGGCCGATTTCGAAGCTTGCTTCCGTCGCCCTATGCATTGACCCGATATGGCAGTATCTTCGGGTACAGTGCACCACCCCCTTACAGGGTTAAAAAGAAAGATTCCTACTTTCATTGCTACCTGCTTGCTGGCTAGCCAGCTAGCCAGCCCTGTGGGCCTTGCTGCTGCAGCCAAAAAACAAAAGGTGGTGCTGCTGCTGCTGCTTCTGCTTCTGCTGCTTCTGCTTGTGTCTGGCCGCTGTTGGAGCGTCCAGGCACAGGACTTCTGCTGCTGCTGACTAAATGGCCTCCTTAATTGGATCATTTGAGTAGCCAGCACACCTGTGCAGGTAGGGCATGACATGATAGGCAGCTGCCTTGATAGCGGGTGGGTGCTGAATGTTCCTAATTGACAAAATAAGATTAATGCTTATGAAGAAATATAAAATCTCATCCCTTCCCCAATATCGCGCCACACCCCTACCCCTTAATTCCCTGGTTGAACTTGATGGACATATGTCTTTTTTCGACCGTACTAACTATGTAACTATGTAACATAACATGGGGGGGGGGGGGGGGGGGGTCTCCTGGCTGTTCACACAGGTGTGTCATTGCTGTACATTGACCATGCATTGCTTCTGTGGTATTGCAAAGGCAAAGACAAATGCTTCCAGCCATCCATTGCACTAATGGATTGGTCATCAGCTGGCTGTCTATGTCCCGCATCAATATAGACCAAAGTACAGAGGGTTAGGCTATGCTATTGTGCACCTACCTGATGCATCAGAAGGTGCGAGGCCCTTGCTAAATTCTGTGCACAGACTTTGAGATCTATACTTTAGACTGTATCTAAACCTGCTCCAACATGGACTGACATTCTGGCCTACTTTCAGCCGATGCGACTTGTCTGTCGCTGAACAGTCGCTTTTTATGTATTCAGCACCTATGTATAATGTTGTAAAAATGCTCTAGAAGCTAAAGTCGCAGAAATGTCACACATATTTGGCCTGCAACTTTCTGTGCGACAAATTCAGACAGGAAAAATCAGTATAAATCCTTAGAAAATTATCCCCCAGTGTCTCCATCTGCTGGCGGTATTGAATAAGCATTGCTGCACTGATGGGGTATGCATTAGACGAAAAAAAAGAAGAAAAAGAAGAATAATACGCCCAGAAAAGAGGCGAAAAGGAGAAAAACGTAAAAAAACGTGAAAAAAAAGTAAGAGGAAGAGAAGGGAAAAAAAGGTGGAAATGGGTTTAAAAGTGATTTCGGCGGAGAAATATATATATATATATATATATATATATATATATATATATATATATATATATATATATACGCGCACACACACACATATATATAAACGTATTCTCCGTTGAGATATTGCAGCCGCTGCTGTGTCCAGGCCCAGGAGCCTTAGCACTGTGCTGTGATGTCACTCAATACCACTGACATCACTAGGTGTAAACAACATCTCTCCTTTGCTGTGTATGTGACTATGGAGCTGTTTGGTGATGTCGTCTATTATGGCCTTCATAGAAGCAACAGGAGATTGTTGCATCCATCTAGAACCCTCAGAACTACAGTGCTATGATGTCACTCACTTCCACAGGCCTTGCAGAGTGTAAACAACAACAACCCAGCTTTGTTGTGTATGTAACCATAGGGATTTGTGATGTCACCTAGAACCTTCACAGCAGCGACAGCTTTATGAGGAGCATCAGCACTGCTCTGCCTGAGCAGAACCATCACCGCCATAGGTTGTCAAATAACCCGGATTTAACCCACACAGGTAAGTCCAATGGGGTGCAGGCATGTCCTCTATGCTTACAGCTTCCCGTGGGTGTTGGTTTGATACCGTTTGGGGACAGCCAAGGAGGCATCTGCAGGCAACAAAGGTAGGTGTGTGCTTGTGTGTGTGTTTCCTATGCAGATCCTAAGCCCAGTGTCACATGCAAGTAGGAGGAGTAAGAAGGGTTCCTGGCAAATCCGGGTTATGGATTGCATTTAAAAAGGCCCCGTGGGAGTGCAATGGGCCCCTGTCTTGCTGCTTAGCAATAATGGTATGGGTTTAGGTTCTGCTGTGTGTACTGGTGGTTGACTGCCCCCCAGCCCAGAGTGTGCATGGAAAATTGTCTGGCAGCCTCCCTGACAGCAAGCAGTGATAGTGCCCATGAAGGGGACCTTGTTGGGCCCGCCCCTTTCACGGTTATCGCTTCTCGGCCTTTTGGCTAAGATCAATATCTGATACGTCCCCTATCTGGGGACCATATATTAAATGGATTTTTGAGAACGGGGGCCGATTTCGAAGCTTGCTTCCGTCGCCCTATGCATTGACCCGATATGGCAGTATCTTCGGGTACAGTGCACCACCCCCTTACAGGGTTAAAAAGAAAGATTCCTACTTTCATTGCTACCTGCTTGCTGGCTAGCCAGCTAGCCAGCCCTGTGGGCCTTGCTGCTGCAGCCAAAAAACAAAAGGTGGTGCTGCTGCTGCTGCTTCTGCTGCTTCTGCTTGTGTCTGGCCGCTGTTGGAGCGTCCAGGCACAGGACTTCTGCTGCTGCTGACTAAATGGCCTCCTTAATTGGATCATTTGAGTAGCCAGCACACCTGTGCAGGTAGGGCATGACATGATAGGCAGCTGCCTTGATAGCGGGTGGGTGCTGAATGTTCCTAATTGACAAAATAAGATTAATGCTTATGAAGAAATATAAAATCTCATCCCTTCCCCAATATCGCGCCACACCCCTACCCCTTAATTCCCTGGTTGAACTTGATGGACATATGTCTTTTTTCGACCGTACTAACTATGTAACTATGTAACATAACATGGGGGGGGGGGGTCTCCTGGCTGTTCACACAGGTGTGTCATTGCTGTACATTGACCATGCATTGCTTCTGTGGTATTGCAAAGGCAAAGACAAATGCTTCCAGCCATCCATTGCACTAATGGATTGGTCATCAGCTGGCTGTCTATGTCCCGCATCAATATAGACCAAAGTACAGAGGGTTAGGCTATGCTATTGTGCACCTACCTGATGCATCAGAAGGTGCGAGGCCCTTGCTAAATTCTGTGCACAGACTTTGAGATCTATACTTTAGACTGTATCTAAACCTGCTCCAACATGGACTGACATTCTGGCCTACTTTCAGCCGATGCGACTTGTCTGTCGCTGAACAGTCGCTTTTTATGTATTCAGCACCTATGTATAATGTTGTAAAAATGCTCTAGAAGCTAAAGTCGCAGAAATGTCACACATATTTGGCCTGCAACTTTCTGTGCGACAAATTCAGACAGGAAAAATCAGTATAAATCCTTAGAAAATTATCCCCCAGTGTCTCCATCTGCTGGCGGTATTGAATAAGCATTGCTGCACTGATGGGGTATGCATTAGACGGAAAAAAAGAAGAAAAAGAAGAATAATACGCCCAGAAAAGAGGCGAAAAGGAGAAAAACGTAAAAAAACGTGAAAAAAAAGTAAGAGGAAGAGAAGGGAAAAAAAGGTGGAAATGGGTTTAAAAGTGATTTCGGCGGAGAAATATATATATATATATATATATATATATATATATATATATATACGCGCACACACACACATATATATAAACGTATTCTCCGTTGAGATATTGCAGCCGCTGCTGTGTCCAGGCCCAGGAGCCTTAGCACTGTGCTGTGATGTCACTCAATACCACTGACATCACTAGGTGTAAACAACATCTCTCCTTTGCTGTGTATGTGACTATGGAGCTGTTTGGTGATGTCGTCTATTATGGCCTTCATAGAAGCAACAGGAGATTGTTGCATCCATCTAGAACCCTCAGAACTACAGTGCTATGATGTCACTCACTTCCACAGTCACTCACTTCCACAGGCCTTGCAGAGTGTAAACAACAACAACCCAGCTTTGTTGTGTATGTAACCATAGGGATTTGTGATGTCACCTAGAACCTTCACAGCAGCGACAGCTTTATGAGGAGCATCAGCACTGCTCTGCCTGAGCAGAACCATCACCGCCATAGGTTGTCAAATAACCCGGATTTAACCCACACAGGTAAGTCCAATGGGGTGCAGGCATGTCCTCTATGCTTACAGCTTCCCGTGGGTGTTGGTTTGATACCGTTTGGGGACAGCCAAGGAGGCATCTGCAGGCAACAAAGGTAGGTGTGTGCTTGTGTGTGTGTTTCCTATGCAGATCCTAAGCCCAGTGTCACATGCAAGTAGGAGGAGTAAGAAGGGTTCCTGGCAAATCCGGGTTATGGATTGCATTTAAAAAGGCCCCGTGGGAGTGCAATGGGCCCCTGTCTTGCTGCTTAGCAATAATGGTATGGGTTTAGGTTCTGCTGTGTGTACTGGTGGTTGACTGCCCCCCAGCCCAGAGTGTGCATGGAAAATTGTCTGGCAGCCTCCCTGACAGCAAGCAGTGATAGTGCCCATGAAGGGGACCTTGTTGGGCCCGCCCCTTTCACGGTTATCGCTTCTCGGCCTTTTGGCTAAGATCAAGTGTAGTATCTGTTCTTATCAGTTTAATATCTGATACGTCCCCTATCTGGGGACCATATATTAAATGGATTTTTGAGAACGGGGGCCGATTTCGAAGCTTGCTTCCGTCGCCCTATGCATTGACCCGATATGGCAGTATCTTCGGGTACAGTGCACCACCCCCTTACAGGGTTAAAAAGAAAGATTCCTACTTTCATTGCTACCTGCTTGCTGGCTAGCCAGCTAGCCAGCCCTGTGGGCCTTGCTGCTGCAGCCAAAAAACAAAAGGTGGTGCTGCTGCTGCTGCTTCTGCTGCTTCTGCTTGTGTCTGGCCGCTGTTGGAGCGTCCAGGCACAGGACTTCTGCTGCTGCTGACTAAATGGCCTCCTTAATTGGATCATTTGAGTAGCCAGCACACCTGTGCAGGTAGGGCATGACATGATAGGCAGCTGCCTTGATAGCGGGTGGGTGCTGAATGTTCCTAATTGACAAAATAAGATTAATGCTTATGAAGAAATATAAAATCTCATCCCTTCCCCAATATCGCGCCACACCCCTACCCCTTAATTCCCTGGTTGAACTTGATGGACATATGTCTTTTTTCGACCGTACTAACTATGTAACTATGTAACATAACATGGGGGGGGGGGGGGGGGGTCTCCTGGCTGTTCACACAGGTGTGTCATTGCTGTACATTGACCATGCATTGCTTCTGTGGTATTGCAAAGGCAAAGACAAATGCTTCCAGCCATCCATTGCACTAATGGATTGGTCATCAGCTGGCTGTCTATGTCCCGCATCAATATAGACCAAAGTACAGAGGGTTAGGCTATGCTATTGTGCACCTACCTGATGCATCAGAAGGTGCGAGGCCCTTGCTAAATTCTGTGCACAGACTTTGAGATCTATACTTTAGACTGTATCTAAACCTGCTCCAACATGGACTGACATTCTGGCCTACTTTCAGCCGATGCGACTTGTCTGTCGCTGAACAGTCGCTTTTTATGTATTCAGCACCTATGTATAATGTTGTAAAAATGCTCTAGAAGCTAAAGTCGCAGAAATGTCACACATATTTGGCCTGCAACTTTCTGTGCGACAAATTCAGACAGGAAAAATCAGTATAAATCCTTAGAAAATTATCCCCCAGTGTCTCCATCTGCTGGCGGTATTGAATAAGCATTGCTGCACTGATGGGGTATGCATTAGACGAAAAAAAAGAAGAAAAAGAAGAATAATACGCCCAGAAAAGAGGCGAAAAGGAGAAAAACGTAAAAAAACGTGAAAAAAAAGTAAGAGGAAGAGAAGGGAAAAAAAGGTGGAAATGGGTTTAAAAGTGATTTCGGCGGAGATATATATATATATATATATATATATATATATATATATATATACGCGCACACACACACATATATATAAACGTATTCTCCGTTGAGATATTGCAGCCGCTGCTGTGTCCAGGCCCAGGAGCCTTAGCACTGTGCTGTGATGTCACTCAATACCACTGACATCACTAGGTGTAAACAACATCTCTCCTTTGCTGTGTATGTGACTATGGAGCTGTTTGGTGATGTCGTCTATTATGGCCTTCATAGAAGCAACAGGAGATTGTTGCATCCATCTAGAACCCTCAGAACTACAGTGCTATGATGTCACTCACTTCCACAGGCCTTGCAGAGTGTAAACAACAACAACCCAGCTTTGTTGTGTATGTAACCATAGGGATTTGTGATGTCACCTAGAACCTTCACAGCAGCGACAGCTTTATGAGGAGCATCAGCACTGCTCTGCCTGAGCAGAACCATCACCGCCATAGGTTGTCAAATAACCCGGATTTAACCCACACAGGTAAGTCCAATGGGGTGCAGGCATGTCCTCTATGCTTACAGCTTCCCGTGGGTGTTGGTTTGATACCGTTTGGGGACAGCCAAGGAGGCATCTGCAGGCAACAAAGGTAGGTGTGTGCTTGTGTGTGTGTTTCCTATGCAGATCCTAAGCCCAGTGTCACATGCAAGTAGGAGGAGTAAGAAGGGTTCCTGGCAAATCCGGGTTATGGATTGCATTTAAAAAGGCCCCGTGGGAGTGCAATGGGCCCCTGTCTTGCTGCTTAGCAATAATGGTATGGGTTTAGGTTCTGCTGTGTGTACTGGTGGTTGACTGCCCCCCAGCCCAGAGTGTGCATGGAAAATTGTCTGGCAGCCTCCCTGACAGCAAGCAGTGATAGTGCCCATGAAGGGGACCTTGTTGGGCCCGCCCCTTTCACGGTTATCGCTTCTCGGCCTTTTGGCTAAGATCAAGTGTAGTATCTGTTCTTATCAGTTTAATATCTGATACGTCCCCTATCTGGGGACCATATATTAAATGGATTTTTGAGAACGGGGGCCGATTTCGAAGCTTGCTTCCGTCGCCCTATGCATTGACCCGATATGGCAGTATCTTCGGGTACAGTGCACCACCCCCTTACAGGGTTAAAAAGAAAGATTCCTACTTTCATTGCTACCTGCTTGCTGGCTAGCCAGCTAGCCAGCCCTGTGGGCCTTGCTGCTGCAGCCAAAAAACAAAAGGTGGTGCTGCTGCTGCTGCTTCTGCTGCTTCTGCTTGTGTCTGGCCGCTGTTGGAGCGTCCAGGCACAGGACTTCTGCTGCTGCTGACTAAATGGCCTCCTTAATTGGATCATTTGAGTAGCCAGCACACCTGTGCAGGTAGGGCATGACATGATAGGCAGCTGCCTTGATAGCGGGTGGGTGCTGAATGTTCCTAATTGACAAAATAAGATTAATGCTTATGAAGAAATATAAAATCTCATCCCTTCCCCAATATCGCGCCACACCCCTACCCCTTAATTCCCTGGTTGAACTTGATGGACATATGTCTTTTTTCGACCGTACTAACTATGTAACTATGTAACATAACATGGGGGGGGGGGGGGGGGGTCTCCTGGCTGTTCACACAGGTGTGTCATTGCTGTACATTGACCATGCATTGCTTCTGTGGTATTGCAAAGGCAAAGACAAATGCTTCCAGCCATCCATTGCACTAATGGATTGGTCATCAGCTGGCTGTCTATGTCCCGCATCAATATAGACCAAAGTACAGAGGGTTAGGCTATGCTATTGTGCACCTACCTGATGCATCAGAAGGTGCGAGGCCCTTGCTAAATTCTGTGCACAGACTTTGAGATCTATACTTTAGACTGTATCTAAACCTGCTCCAACATGGACTGACATTCTGGCCTACTTTCAGCCGATGCGACTTGTCTGTCGCTGAACAGTCGCTTTTTATGTATTCAGCACCTATGTATAATGTTGTAAAAATGCTCTAGAAGCTAAAGTCGCAGAAATGTCACACATATTTGGCCTGCAACTTTCTGTGCGACAAATTCAGACAGGAAAAATCAGTATAAATCCTTAGAAAATTATCCCCCAGTGTCTCCATCTGCTGGCGGTATTGAATAAGCATTGCTGCACTGATGGGGTATGCATTAGACGAAAAAAAAGAAGAAAAAGAAGAATAATACGCCCAGAAAAGAGGCGAAAAGGAGAAAAACGTAAAAAAACGTGAAAAAAAAGTAAGAGGAAGAGAAGGGAAAAAAAGGTGGAAATGGGTTTAAAAGTGATTTCGGCGGAGAAATATATATATATATATATATATATATATATATATATATATATATACGCGCACACACACACATATATATAAACGTATTCTCCGTTGAGATATTGCAGACGCTGCTGTGTCCAGGCCCAGGAGCCTTAGCACTGTGCTGTGATGTCACTCAATACCACTGACATCACTAGGTGTAAACAACATCTCTCCTTTGCTGTGTATGTGACTATGGAGCTGTTTGGTGATGTCGTCTATTATGGCCTTCATAGAAGCAACAGGAGATTGTTGCATCCATCTAGAACCCTCAGAACTACAGTGCTATGATGTCACTCACTTCCACAGGCCTTGCAGAGTGTAAACAACAACAACCCAGCTTTGTTGTGTATGTAACCATAGGGATTTGTGATGTCACCTAGAACCTTCACAGCAGCGACAGCTTTATGAGGAGCATCAGCACTGCTCTGCCTGAGCAGAACCATCACCGCCATAGGTTGTCAAATAACCCGGATTTAACCCACACAGGTAAGTCCAATGGGGTGCAGGCATGTCCTCTATGCTTACAGCTTCCCGTGGGTGTTGGTTTGATACCGTTTGGGGACAGCCAAGGAGGCATCTGCAGGCAACAAAGGTAGGTGTGTGCTTGTGTGTGTGTTTCCTATGCAGATCCTAAGCCCAGTGTCACATGCAAGTAGGAGGAGTAAGAAGGGTTCCTGGCAAATCCGGGTTATGGATTGCATTTAAAAAGGCCCCGTGGGAGTGCAATGGGCCCCTGTCTTGCTGCTTAGCAATAATGGTATGGGTTTAGGTTCTGCTGTGTGTACTGGTGGTTGACTGCCCCCCAGCCCAGAGTGTGCATGGAAAATTGTCTGGCAGCCTCCCTGACAGCAAGCAGTGATAGTGCCCATGAAGGGGACCTTGTTGGGCCCGCCCCTTTCACGGTTATCGCTTCTCGGCCTTTTGGCTAAGATCAAGTGTAGTATCTGTTCTTATCAGTTTAATATCTGATACGTCCCCTATCTGGGGACCATATATTAAATGGATTTTTGAGAACGGGGGCCGATTTCGAAGCTTGCTTCCGTCGCCCTATGCATTGACCCGATATGGCAGTATCTTCGGGTACAGTGCACCACCCCCTTACAGGGTTAAAAAGAAAGATTCCTACTTTCATTGCTACCTGCTTGCTGGCTAGCCAGCTAGCCAGCCCTGTGGGCCTTGCTGCTGCAGCCAAAAAACAAAAGGTGGTGCTGCTGCTGCTGCTTCTGCTGCTTCTGCTTGTGTCTGGCCGCTGTTGGAGCGTCCAGGCACAGGACTTCTGCTGCTGCTGACTAAATGGCCTCCTTAATTGGATCATTTGAGTAGCCAGCACACCTGTGCAGGTAGGGCATGACATGATAGGCAGCTGCCTTGATAGCGGGTGGGTGCTGAATGTTCCTAATTGACAAAATAAGATTAATGCTTATGAAGAAATATAAAATCTCATCCCTTCCCCAATATCGCGCCACACCCCTACCCCTTAATTCCCTGGTTGAACTTGATGGACATATGTCTTTTTTCGACCGTACTAACTATGTAACTATGTAACATAACATGGGGGGGGGGGGTCTCCTGGCTGTTCACACAGGTGTGTCATTGCTGTACATTGACCATGCATTGCTTCTGTGGTATTGCAAAGGCAAAGACAAATGCTTCCAGCCATCCATTGCACTAATGGATTGGTCATCAGCTGGCTGTCTATGTCCCGCATCAATATAGACCAAAGTACAGAGGGTTAGGCTATGCTATTGTGCACCTACCTGATGCATCAGAAGGTGCGAGGCCCTTGCTAAATTCTGTGCACAGACTTTGAGATCTATACTTTAGACTGTATCTAAACCTGCTCCAACATGGACTGACATTCTGGCCTACTTTCAGCCGATGCGACTTGTCTGTCGCTGAACAGTCGCTTTTTATGTATTCAGCACCTATGTATAATGTTGTAAAAATGCTCTAGAAGCTAAAGTCGCAGAAATGTCACACATATTTGGCCTGCAACTTTCTGTGCGACAAATTCAGACAGGAAAAATCAGTATAAATCCTTAGAAAATTATCCCCCAGTGTCTCCATCTGCTGGCGGTATTGAATAAGCATTGCTGCACTGATGGGGTATGCATTAGACGGAAAAAAAGAAGAAAAAGAAGAATAATACGCCCAGAAAAGAGGCGAAAAGGAGAAAAACGTAAAAAAACGTGAAAAAAAAGTAAGAGGAAAAGAAGGGAAAAAAAGGTGGAAATGGGTTTAAAAGTGATTTCGGCGGAGAAATATATATATATATATATATATATATATATATATATATATATATATACGCGCACACACACACATATATATAAACGTATTCTCCGTTGAGATATTGCAGCCGCTGCTGTGTCCAGGCCCAGGAGCCTTAGCACTGTGCTGTGATGTCACTCAATACCACTGACATCACTAGGTGTAAACAACATCTCTCCTTTGCTGTGTATGTGACTATGGAGCTGTTTGGTGATGTCGTCTATTATGGCCTTCATAGAAGCAACAGGAGATTGTTGCATCCATCTAGAACCCTCAGAACTACAGTGCTATGATGTCACTCACTTCCACAGGCCTTGCAGAGTGTAAACAACAACAACCCAGCTTTGTTGTGTATGTAACCATAGGGATTTGTGATGTCACCTAGAACCTTCACAGCAGCGACAGCTTTATGAGGAGCATCAGCACTGCTCTGCCTGAGCAGAACCATCACCGCCATAGGTTGTCAAATAACCCGGATTTAACCCACACAGGTAAGTCCAATGGGGTGCAGGCATGTCCTCTATGCTTACAGCTTCCCGTGGGTGTTGGTTTGATACCGTTTGGGGACAGCCAAGGAGGCATCTGCAGGCAACAAAGGTAGGTGTGTGCTTGTGTGTGTGTTTCCTATGCAGATCCTAAGCCCAGTGTCACATGCAAGTAGGAGGAGTAAGAAGGGTTCCTGGCAAATCCGGGTTATGGATTGCATTTAAAAAGGCCCCGTGGGAGTGCAATGGGCCCCTGTCTTGCTGCTTAGCAATAATGGTATGGGTTTAGGTTCTGCTGTGTGTACTGGTGGTTGACTGCCCCCCAGCCCAGAGTGTGCATGGAAAATTGTCTGGCAGCCTCCCTGACAGCAAGCAGTGATAGTGCCCATGAAGGGGACCTTGTTGGGCCCGCCCCTTTCACGGTTATCGCTTCTCGGCCTTTTGGCTAAGATCAAGTGTAGTATCTGTTCTTATCAGTTTAATATCTGATACGTCCCCTATCTGGGGACCATATATTAAATGGATTTTTGAGAACGGGGGCCGATTTCGAAGCTTGCTTCCGTCGCCCTATGCATTGACCCGATATGGCAGTATCTTCGGGTACAGTGCACCACCCCCTTACAGGGTTAAAAAGAAAGATTCCTACTTTCATTGCTACCTGCTTGCTGGCTAGCCAGCTAGCCAGCCCTGTGGGCCTTGCTGCTGCAGCCAAAAAACAAAAGGTGGTGCTGCTGCTGCTGCTTCTGCTTCTGCTGCTTCTGCTTGTGTCTGGCCGCTGTTGGAGCGTCCAGGCACAGGACTTCTGCTGCTGCTGACTAAATGGCCTCCTTAATTGGATCATTTGAGTAGCCAGCACACCTGTGCAGGTAGGGCATGACATGATAGGCAGCTGCCTTGATAGCGGGTGGGTGCTGAATGTTCCTAATTGACAAAATAAGATTAATGCTTATGAAGAAATATAAAATCTCAGCCCTTCCCCAATATCGCGCCACACCCCTACCCCTTAATTCCCTGGTTGAACTTGATGGACATATGTCTTTTTTCGACCGTACTAACTATGTAACTATGTAACATAACATGGGGGGGGGGGGGGGTCTCCTGGCTGTTCACACAGGTGTGTCATTGCTGTACATTGACCATGCATTGCTTCTGTGGTATTGCAAAGGCAAAGACAAATGCTTCCAGCCATCCATTGCACTAATGGATTGGTCATCAGCTGGCTGTCTATGTCCCGCATCAATATAGACCAAAGTACAGAGGGTTAGGCTATGCTATTGTGCACCTACCTGATGCATCAGAAGGTGCGAGGCCCTTGCTAAATTCTGTGCACAGACTTTGAGATCTATACTTTAGACTGTATCTAAACCTGCTCCAACATGGACTGACATTCTGGCCTACTTTCAGCCGATGCGACTTGTCTGTCGCTGAACAGTCGCTTTTTATGTATTCAGCACCTATGTATAATGTTGTAAAAATGCTCTAGAAGCTAAAGTCGCAGAAATGTCACACATATTTGGCCTGCAACTTTCTGTGCGACAAATTCAGACAGGAAAAATCAGTATAAATCCTTAGAAAATTATCCCCCAGTGTCTCCATCTGCTGGCGGTATTGAATAAGCATTGCTGCACTGATGGGGTATGCATTAGACGAAAAAAAAGAAGAAAAAGAAGAATAATACGCCCAGAAAAGAGGCGAAAAGGAGAAAAACGTAAAAAAACGTGAAAAAAAAGTAAGAGGAAGAGAAGGGAAAAAAAGGTGGAAATGGGTTTAAAAGTGATTTCGGCGGAGAAATATATATATATATATATATATATATATATATATACGCGCACACACACACATATATATAAACGTATTCTCCGTTGAGATATTGCAGCCGCTGCTGTGTCCAGGCCCAGGAGCCTTAGCACTGTGCTGTGATGTCACTCAATACCACTGACATCACTAGGTGTAAACAACATCTCTCCTTTGCTGTGTATGTGACTATGGAGCTGTTTGGTGATGTCGTCTATTATGGCCTTCATAGAAGCAACAGGAGATTGTTGCATCCATCTAGAACCCTCAGAACTACAGTGCTATGATGTCACTCACTTCCACAGGCCTTGCAGAGTGTAAACAACAACAACCCAGCTTTGTTGTGTATGTAACCATAGGGATTTGTGATGTCACCTAGAACCTTCACAGCAGCGACAGCTTTATGAGGAGCATCAGCACTGCTCTGCCTGAGCAGAACCATCACCGCCATAGGTTGTCAAATAACCCGGATTTAACCCACACAGGTAAGTCCAATGGGGTGCAGGCATGTCCTCTATGCTTACAGCTTCCCGTGGGTGTTGGTTTGATACCGTTTGGGGACAGCCAAGGAGGCATCTGCAGGCAACAAAGGTAGGTGTGTGCTTGTGTGTGTGTTTCCTATGCAGATCCTAAGCCCAGTGTCACATGCAAGTAGGAGGAGTAAGAAGGGTTCCTGGCAAATCCGGGTTATGGATTGCATTTAAAAAGGCCCCGTGGGAGTGCAATGGGCCCCTGTCTTGCTGCTTAGCAATAATGGTATGGGTTTAGGTTCTGCTGTGTGTACTGGTGGTTGACTGCCCCCCAGCCCAGAGTGTGCATGGAAAATTGTCTGGCAGCCTCCCTGACAGCAAGCAGTGATAGTGCCCATGAAGGGGACCTTGTTGGGCCCGCCCCTTTCACGGTTATCGCTTCTCGGCCTTTTGGCTAAGATCAAGTGTAGTATCTGTTCTTATCAGTTTAATATCTGATACGTCCCCTATCTGGGGACCATATATTAAATGGATTTTTGAGAACGGGGGCCGATTTCGAAGCTTGCTTCCGTCGCCCTATGCATTGACCCGATATGGCAGTATCTTCGGGTACAGTGCACCACCCCCTTACAGGGTTAAAAAGAAAGATTCCTACTTTCATTGCTACCTGCTTGCTGGCTAGCCAGCTAGCCAGCCCTGTGGGCCTTGCTGCTGCAGCCAAAAAACAAAAGGTGGTGCTGCTGCTGCTGCTTCTGCTGCTTCTGCTTGTGTCTGGCCGCTGTTGGAGCGTCCAGGCACAGGACTTCTGCTGCTGCTGACTAAATGGCCTCCTTAATTGGATCATTTGAGTAGCCAGCACACCTGTGCAGGTAGGGCATGACATGATAGGCAGCTGCCTTGATAGCGGGTGGGTGCTGAATGTTCCTAATTGACAAAATAAGATTAATGCTTATGAAGAAATATAAAATCTCATCCCTTCCCCAATATCGCGCCACACCCCTACCCCTTAATTCCCTGGTTGAACTTGATGGACATATGTCTTTTTTCGACCGTACTAACTATGTAACTATGTAACATAACATGGGGGGGGGGGGGGGGGGTCTCCTGGCTGTTCACACAGGTGTGTCATTGCTGTACATTGACCATGCATTGCTTCTGTGGTATTGCAAAGGCAAAGACAAATGCTTCCAGCCATCCATTGCACTAATGGATTGGTCATCAGCTGGCTGTCTATGTCCCGCATCAATATAGACCAAAGTACAGAGGGTTAGGCTATGCTATTGTGCACCTACCTGATGCATCAGAAGGTGCGAGGCCCTTGCTAAATTCTGTGCACAGACTTTGAGATCTATACTTTAGACTGTATCTAAACCTGCTCCAACATGGACTGACATTCTGGCCTACTTTCAGCCGATGCGACTTGTCTGTCGCTGAACAGTCGCTTTTTATGTATTCAGCACCTATGTATAATGTTGTAAAAATGCTCTAGAAGCTAAAGTCGCAGAAATGTCACACATATTTGGCCTGCAACTTTCTGTGCGACAAATTCAGACAGGAAAAATCAGTATAAATCCTTAGAAAATTATCCCCCAGTGTCTCCATCTGCTGGCGGTATTGAATAAGCATTGCTGCACTGATGGGGTATGCATTAGACGAAAAAAAAGAAGAAAAAGAAGAATAATACGCCCAGAAAAGAGGCGAAAAGGAGAAAAACGTAAAAAAACGTGAAAAAAAAGTAAGAGGAAGAGAAGGGAAAAAAAGGTGGAAATGGGTTTAAAAGTGATTTCGGCGGAGAAATATATATATATATATATATATATATATATATATATATATATATACGCGCACACACACACATATATATAAACGTATTCTCCGTTGAGATATTGCAGCCGCTGCTGTGTCCAGGCCCAGGAGCCTTAGCACTGTGCTGTGATGTCACTCAATACCACTGACATCACTAGGTGTAAACAACATCTCTCCTTTGCTGTGTATGTGACTATGGAGCTGTTTGGTGATGTCGTCTATTATGGCCTTCATAGAAGCAACAGGAGATTGTTGCATCCATCTAGAACCCTCAGAACTACAGTGCTATGATGTCACTCACTTCCACAGGCCTTGCAGAGTGTAAACAACAACAACCCAGCTTTGTTGTGTATGTAACCATAGGGATTTGTGATGTCACCTAGAACCTTCACAGCAGCGACAGCTTTATGAGGAGCATCAGCACTGCTCTGCCTGAGCAGAACCATCACCGCCATAGGTTGTCAAATAACCCGGATTTAACCCACACAGGTAAGTCCAATGGGGTGCAGGCATGTCCTCTATGCTTACAGCTTCCCGTGGGTGTTGGTTTGATACCGTTTGGGGACAGCCAAGGAGGCATCTGCAGGCAACAAAGGTAGGTGTGTGCTTGTGTGTGTGTTTCCTATGCAGATCCTAAGCCCAGTGTCACATGCAAGTAGGAGGAGTAAGAAGGGTTCCTGGCAAATCCGGGTTATGGATTGCATTTAAAAAGGCCCCGTGGGAGTGCAATGGGCCCCTGTCTTGCTGCTTAGCAATAATGGTATGGGTTTAGGTTCTGCTGTGTGTACTGGTGGTTGACTGCCCCCCAGCCCAGAGTGTGCATGGAAAATTGTCTGGCAGCCTCCCTGACAGCAAGCAGTGATAGTGCCCATGAAGGGGACCTTGTTGGGCCCGCCCCTTTCACGGTTATCGCTTCTCGGCCTTTTGGCTAAGATCAAGTGTAGTATCTGTTCTTATCAGTTTAATATCTGATACGTCCCCTATCTGGGGACCATATATTAAATGGATTTTTGAGAACGGGGGCCGATTTCGAAGCTTGCTTCCGTCGCCCTATGCATTGACCCGATATGGCAGTATCTTCGGGTACAGTGCACCACCCCCTTACAGGGTTAAAAAGAAAGATTCCTACTTTCATTGCTACCTGCTTGCTGGCTAGCCAGCTAGCCAGCCCTGTGGGCCTTGCTGCTGCAGCCAAAAAACAAAAGGTGGTGCTGCTGCTGCTGCTTCTGCTGCTTCTGCTTGTGTCTGGCCGCTGTTGGAGCGTCCAGGCACAGGACTTCTGCTGCTGCTGACTAAATGGCCTCCTTAATTGGATCATTTGAGTAGCCAGCACACCTGTGCAGGTAGGGCATGACATGATAGGCAGCTGCCTTGATAGCGGGTGGGTGCTGAATGTTCCTAATTGACAAAATAAGATTAATGCTTATGAAGAAATATAAAATCTCATCCCTTCCCCAATATCGCGCCACACCCCTACCCCTTAATTCCCTGGTTGAACTTGATGGACATATGTCTTTTTTCGACCGTACTAACTATGTAACTATGTAACATAACATGGGGGGGGGGGGTCTCCTGGCTGTTCACACAGGTGTGTCATTGCTGTACATTGACCATGCATTGCTTCTGTGGTATTGCAAAGGCAAAGACAAATGCTTCCAGCCATCCATTGCACTAATGGATTGGTCATCAGCTGGCTGTCTATGTCCCGCATCAATATAGACCAAAGTACAGAGGGTTAGGCTATGCTATTGTGCACCTACCTGATGCATCAGAAGGTGCGAGGCCCTTGCTAAATTCTGTGCACAGACTTTGAGATCTATACTTTAGACTGTATCTAAACCTGCTCCAACATGGACTGACATTCTGGCCTACTTTCAGCCGATGCGACTTGTCTGTCGCTGAACAGTCGCTTTTTATGTATTCAGCACCTATGTATAATGTTGTAAAAATGCTCTAGAAGCTAAAGTCGCAGAAATGTCACACATATTTGGCCTGCAACTTTCTGTGCAACAAATTCAGACAGGAAAAATCAGTATAAATCCTTAGAAAATTATCCCCCAGTGTCTCCATCTGCTGGCGGTATTGAATAAGCATTGCTGCACTGATGGGGTATGCATTAGACGAAAAAAAAGAAGAAAAAGAAGAATAATACGCCCAGAAAAGAGGCGAAAAGGAGAAAAACGTAAAAAAACGTGAAAAAAAAGTAAGAGGAAGAGAAGGGAAAAAAAGGTGGAAATGGGTTTAAAAGTGATTTCGGCGGAGAAATATATATATATATATATATATATATATATATATATATATATATACGCGCACACACACACATATATATAAACGTATTCTCCGTTGAGATATTGCAGCCGCTGCTGTGTCCAGGCCCAGGAGCCTTAGCACTGTGCTGTGATGTCACTCAATACCACTGACATCACTAGGTGTAAACAACATCTCTCCTTTGCTGTGTATGTGACTATGGAGCTGTTTGGTGATGTCGTCTATTATGGCCTTCATAGAAGCAACAGGAGATTGTTGCATCCATCTAGAACCCTCAGAACTACAGTGCTATGATGTCACTCACTTCCACAGGCCTTGCAGAGTGTAAACAACAACAACCCAGCTTTGTTGTGTATGTAACCATAGGGATTTGTGATGTCACCTAGAACCTTCACAGCAGCGACAGCTTTATGAGGAGCATCAGCACTGCTCTGCCTGAGCAGAACCATCACCGCCATAGGTTGTCAAATAACCCGGATTTAACCCACACAGGTAAGTCCAATGGGGTGCAGGCATGTCCTCTATGCTTACAGCTTCCCGTGGGTGTTGGTTTGATACCGTTTGGGGACAGCCAAGGAGGCATCTGCAGGCAACAAAGGTAGGTGTGTGCTTGTGTGTGTGTTTCCTATGCAGATCCTAAGCCCAGTGTCACATGCAAGTAGGAGGAGTAAGAAGGGTTCCTGGCAAATCCGGGTTATGGATTGCATTTAAAAAGGCCCCGTGGGAGTGCAATGGGCCCCTGTCTTGCTGCTTAGCAATAATGGTATGGGTTTAGGTTCTGCTGTGTGTACTGGTGGTTGACTGCCCCCCAGCCCAGAGTGTGCATGGAAAATTGTCTGGCAGCCTCCCTGACAGCAAGCAGTGATAGTGCCCATGAAGGGGACCTTGTTGGGCCCGCCCCTTTCACGGTTATCGCTTCTCGGCCTTTTGGCTAAGATCAAGTGTAGTATCTGTTCTATCTGTTCTTATCAGTTTAATATCTGATACGTCCCCTATCTGGGGACCATATATTAAATGGATTTTTGAGAACGGGGGCCGATTTCGAAGCTTGCTTCCGTCGCCCTATGCATTGACCCGATATGGCAGTATCTTCGGGTACAGTGCACCACCCCCTTACAGGGTTAAAAAGAAAGATTCCTACTTTCATTGCTACCTGCTTGCTGGCTAGCCAGCTAGCCAGCCCTGTGGGCCTTGCTGCTGCAGCCAAAAAACAAAAGGTGGTGCTGCTGCTGCTGCTTCTGCTGCTTCTGCTTGTGTCTGGCCGCTGTTGGAGCGTCCAGGCACAGGACTTCTGCTGCTGCTGACTAAATGGCCTCCTTAATTGGATCATTTGAGTAGCCAGCACACCTGTGCAGGTAGGGCATGACATGATAGGCAGCTGCCTTGATAGCGGGTGGGTGCTGAATGTTCCTAATTGACAAAATAAGATTAATGCTTATGAAGAAATATAAAATCTCATCCCTTCCCCAATATCGCGCCACACCCCTACCCCTTAATTCCCTGGTTGAACTTGATGGACATATGTCTTTTTTCGACCGTACTAACTATGTAACTATGTAACATAACATGGGGGGGGGGGGGGGGGGGGTCTCCTGGCTGTTCACACAGGTGTGTCATTGCTGTACATTGACCATGCATTGCTTCTGTGGTATTGCAAAGGCAAAGACAAATGCTTCCAGCCATCCATTGCACTAATGGATTGGTCATCAGCTGGCTGTCTATGTCCCGCATCAATATAGACCAAAGTACAGAGGGTTAGGCTATGCTATTGTGCACCTACCTGATGCATCAGAAGGTGCGAGGCCCTTGCTAAATTCTGTGCACAGACTTTGAGATCTATACTTTAGACTGTATCTAAACCTGCTCCAACATGGACTGACATTCTGGCCTACTTTCAGCCGATGCGACTTGTCTGTCGCTGAACAGTCGCTTTTTATGTATTCAGCACCTATGTATAATGTTGTAAAAATGCTCTAGAAGCTAAAGTCGCAGAAATGTCACACATATTTGGCCTGCAACTTTCTGTGCGACAAATTCAGACAGGAAAAATCAGTATAAATCCTTAGAAAATTATCCCCCAGTGTCTCCATCTGCTGGCGGTATTGAATAAGCATTGCTGCACTGATGGGGTATGCATTAGACGAAAAAAAAGAAGAAAAAGAAGAATAATACGCCCAGAAAAGAGGCGAAAAGGAGAAAAACGTAAAAAAACGTGAAAAAAAAGTAAGAGGAAGAGAAGGGAAAAAAAGGTGGAAATGGGTTTAAAAGTGATTTCGGCGGAGAAATATATATATATATATATATATATATATATATATATATATATATACGCGCACACACACACATATATATAAACGTATTCTCCGTTGAGATATTGCAGCCGCTGCTGTGTCCAGGCCCAGGAGCCTTAGCACTGTGCTGTGATGTCACTCAATACCACTGACATCACTAGGTGTAAACAACATCTCTCCTTTGCTGTGTATGTGACTATGGAGCTGTTTGGTGATGTCGTCTATTATGGCCTTCATAGAAGCAACAGGAGATTGTTGCATCCATCTAGAACCCTCAGAACTACAGTGCTATGATGTCACTCACTTCCACAGGCCTTGCAGAGTGTAAACAACAACAACCCAGCTTTGTTGTGTATGTAACCATAGGGATTTGTGATGTCACCTAGAACCTTCACAGCAGCGACAGCTTTATGAGGAGCATCAGCACTGCTCTGCCTGAGCAGAACCATCACCGCCATAGGTTGTCAAATAACCCGGATTTAACCCACACAGGTAAGTCCAATGGGGTGCAGGCATGTCCTCTATGCTTACAGCTTCCCGTGGGTGTTGGTTTGATACCGTTTGGGGACAGCCAAGGAGGCATCTGCAGGCAACAAAGGTAGGTGTGTGCTTGTGTGTGTGTTTCCTATGCAGATCCTAAGCCCAGTGTCACATGCAAGTAGGAGGAGTAAGAAGGGTTCCTGGCAAATCCGGGTTATGGATTGCATTTAAAAAGGCCCCGTGGGAGTGCAATGGGCCCCTGTCTTGCTGCTTAGCAATAATGGTATGGGTTTAGGTTCTGCTGTGTGTACTGGTGGTTGACTGCCCCCCAGCCCAGAGTGTGCATGGAAAATTGTCTGGCAGCCTCCCTGACAGCAAGCAGTGATAGTGCCCATGAAGGGGACCTTGTTGGGCCCGCCCCTTTCACGGTTATCGCTTCTCGGCCTTTTGGCTAAGATCAAGTGTAGTATCTGTTCTTATCAGTTTAATATCTGATACGTCCCCTATCTGGGGACCATATATTAAATGGATTTTTGAGAACGGGGGCCGATTTCGAAGCTTGCTTCCGTCGCCCTATGCATTGACCCGATATGGCAGTATCTTCGGGTACAGTGCACCACCCCCTTACAGGGTTAAAAAGAAAGATTCCTACTTTCATTGCTACCTGCTTGCTGGCTAGCCAGCTAGCCAGCCCTGTGGGCCTTGCTGCTGCAGCCAAAAAACAAAAGGTGGTGCTGCTGCTGCTGCTTCTGCTGCTTCTGCTTGTGTCTGGCCGCTGTTGGAGCGTCCAGGCACAGGACTTCTGCTGCTGCTGACTAAATGGCCTCCTTAATTGGATCATTTGAGTAGCCAGCACACCTGTGCAGGTAGGGCATGACATGATAGGCAGCTGCCTTGATAGCGGGTGGGTGCTGAATGTTCCTAATTGACAAAATAAGATTAATGCTTATGAAGAAATATAAAATCTCATCCCTTCCCCAATATCGCGCCACACCCCTACCCCTTAATTCCCTGGTTGAACTTGATGGACATATGTCTTTTTTCGACCGTACTAACTATGTAACTATGTAACATAACATGGGGGGGGGGGGGGGGTCTCCTGGCTGTTCACACAGGTGTGTCATTGCTGTACATTGACCATGCATTGCTTCTGTGGTATTGTAAAGGCAAAGACAAATGCTTCCAGCCATCCATTGCACTAATGGATTGGTCATCAGCTGGCTGTCTATGTCCCGCATCAATATAGACCAAAGTACAGAGGGTTAGGCTATGCTATTGTGCACCTACCTGATGCATCAGAAGGTGCGAGGCCCTTGCTAAATTCTGTGCACAGACTTTGAGATCTATACTTTAGACTGTATCTAAACCTGCTCCAACATGGACTGACATTCTGGCCTACTTTCAGCCGATGCGACTTGTCTGTCGCTGAACAGTCGCTTTTTATGTATTCAGCACCTATGTATAATGTTGTAAAAATGCTCTAGAAGCTAAAGTCGCAGAAATGTCACACATATTTGGCCTGCAACTTTCTGTGCGACAAATTCAGACAGGAAAAATCAGTATAAATCCTTAGAAAATTATCCCCCAGTGTCTCCATCTGCTGGCGGTATTGAATAAGCATTGCTGCACTGATGGGGTATGCATTAGACGAAAAAAAAGAAGAAAAAGAAGAATAATACGCCCAGAAAAGAGGCGAAAAGGAGAAAAACGTAAAAAAACGTGAAAAAAAAGTAAGAGGAAGAGAAGGGAAAAAAAGGTGGAAATGGGTTTAAAAGTGATTTCGGCGGAGAAATATATATATATATATATATATATATATATATATATATATATATACGCGCACACACACACATATATATAAACGTATTCTCCGTTGAGATATTGCAGCCGCTGCTGTGTCCAGGCCCAGGAGCCTTAGCACTGTGCTGTGATGTCACTCAATACCACTGACATCACTAGGTGTAAACAACATCTCTCCTTTGCTGTGTATGTGACTATGGAGCTGTTTGGTGATGTCGTCTATTATGGCCTTCATAGAAGCAACAGGAGATTGTTGCATCCATCTAGAACCCTCAGAACTACAGTGCTATGATGTCACTCACTTCCACAGGCCTTGCAGAGTGTAAACAACAACAACCCAGCTTTGTTGTGTATGTAACCATAGGGATTTGTGATGTCACCTAGAACCTTCACAGCAGCGACAGCTTTATGAGGAGCATCAGCACTGCTCTGCCTGAGCAGAACCATCACCGCCATAGGTTGTCAAATAACCCGGATTTAACCCACACAGGTAAGTCCAATGGGGTGCAGGCATGTCCTCTATGCTTACAGCTTCCCGTGGGTGTTGGTTTGATACCATTTGGGGACAGCCAAGGAGGCATCTGCAGGCAACAAAGGTAGGTGTGTGCTTGTGTGTGTGTTTCCTATGCAGATCCTAAGCCCAGTGTCACATGCAAGTAGGAGGAGTAAGAAGGGTTCCTGGCAAATCCGGGTTATGGATTGCATTTAAAAAGGCCCCGTGGGAGTGCAATGGGCCCCTGTCTTGCTGCTTAGCAATAATGGTATGGGTTTAGGTTCTGCTGTGTGTACTGGTGGTTGACTGCCCCCCAGCCCAGAGTGTGCATGGAAAATTGTCTGGCAGCCTCCCTGACAGCAAGCAGTGATAGTGCCCATGAAGGGGACCTTGTTGGGCCCGCCCCTTTCACGGTTATCGCTTCTCGGCCTTTTGGCTAAGATCAAGTGTAGTATCTGTTCTTATCAGTTTAATATCTGATACGTCCCCTATCTGGGGACCATATATTAAATGGATTTTTGAGAACGGGGGCCGATTTCGAAGCTTGCTCCGTCGCCCTATGCATTGACCCGATATGGCAGTATCTTCGGGTACAGTGCACCACCCCCTTACAGGGTTAAAAAGAAAGATTCCTACTTTCATTGCTACCTGCTTGCTGGCTAGCCAGCTAGCCAGCCCTGTGGGCCTTGCTGCTGCAGCCAAAAAACAAAAGGTGGTGCTGCTGCTGCTGCTTCTGCTGCTTCTGCTTGTGTCTGGCCGCTGTTGGAGCGTCCAGGCACAGGACTTCTGCTGCTGCTGACTAAATGGCCTCCTTAATTGGATCATTTGAGTAGCCAGCACACCTGTGCAGGTAGGGCATGACATGATAGGCAGCTGCCTTGATAGCGGGTGGGTGCTGAATGTTCCTAATTGACAAAATAAGATTAATGCTTATGAAGAAATATAAAATCTCATCCCTTCCCCAATATCGCGCCACACCCCTACCCCTTAATTCCCTGGTTGAACTTGATGGACATATGTCTTTTTTCGACCGTACTAACTATGTAACATAACATGGGGGGGGGGGGGGGGGTCTCCTGGCTGTTCACACAGGTGTGTCATTGCTGTACATTGACCATGCATTGCTTCTGTGGTATTGCAAAGGCAAAGACAAATGCTTCCAGCCATCCATTGCACTAATGGATTGGTCATCAGCTGGCTGTCTATGTCCCGCATCAATATAGACCAAAGTACAGAGGGTTAGGCTATGCTATTGTGCACCTACCTGATGCATCAGAAGGTGCGAGGCCCTTGCTAAATTCTGTGCACAGACTTTGAGATCTATACTTTAGACTGTATCTAAACCTGCTCCAACATGGACTGACATTCTGGCCTACTTTCAGCCGATGCGACTTGTCTGTCGCTGAACAGTCGCTTTTTATGTATTCAGCACCTATGTATAATGTTGTAAAAATGCTCTAGAAGCTAAAGTCGCAGAAATGTCACACATATTTGGCCTGCAACTTTCTGTGCGACAAATTCAGACAGGAAAAATCAGTATAAATCCTTAGAAAATTATCCCCCAGTGTCTCCATCTGCTGGCGGTATTGAATAAGCATTGCTGCACTGATGGGGTATGCATTAGACGAAAAAAAAAGAAGAAAAAGAAGAATAATACGCCCAGAAAAGAGGCGAAAAGGAGAAAAACGTAAAAAAACGTGAAAAAAAAGTAAGAGGAAGAGAAGGGAAAAAAAGGTGGAAATGGGTTTAAAAGTGATTTCGGCGGAGAAATATATATATATATATATATATATATATATATATATATATATATACGCGCACACACACACATATATATAAACGTATTCTCCGTTGAGATATTGCAGCCGCTGCTGTGTCCAGGCCCAGGAGCCTTAGCACTGTGCTGTGATGTCACTCAATACCACTGACATCACTAGGTGTAAACAACATCTCTCCTTTGCTGTGTATGTGACTATGGAGCTGTTTGGTGATGTCGTCTATTATGGCCTTCATAGAAGCAACAGGAGATTGTTGCATCCATCTAGAACCCTCAGAACTACAGTGCTATGATGTCACTCACTTCCACAGGCCTTGCAGAGTGTAAACAACAACAACCCAGCTTTGTTGTGTATGTAACCATAGGGATTTGTGATGTCACCTAGAACCTTCACAGCAGCGACAGCTTTATGAGGAGCATCAGCACTGCTCTGCCTGAGCAGAACCATCACCGCCATAGGTTGTCAAATAACCCGGATTTAACCCACACAGGTAAGTCCAATGGGGTGCAGGCATGTCCTCTATGCTTACAGCTTCCCGTGGGTGTTGGTTTGATACCGTTTGGGGACAGCCAAGGAGGCATCTGCAGGCAACAAAGGTAGGTGTGTGCTTGTGTGTGTGTTTCCTATGCAGATCCTAAGCCCAGTGTCACATGCAAGTAGGAGGAGTAAGAAGGGTTCCTGGCAAATCCGGGTTATGGATTGCATTTAAAAAGGCCCCGTGGGAGTGCAATGGGCCCCTGTCTTGCTGCTTAGCAATAATGGTATGGGTTTAGGTTCTGCTGTGTGTACTGGTGGTTGACTGCCCCCCAGCCCAGAGTGTGCATGGAAAATTGTCTGGCAGCCTCCCTGACAGCAAGCAGTGATAGTGCCCATGAAGGGGACCTTGTTGGGCCCGCCCCTTTCACGGTTATCGCTTCTCGGCCTTTTGGCTAAGATCAAGTGTAGTATCTGTTCTTATCAGTTTAATATCTGATACGTCCCCTATCTGGGGACCATATATTAAATGGATTTTTGAGAACGGGGGCCGATTTCGAAGCTTGCTTCCGTCGCCCTATGCATTGACCCGATATGGCAGTATCTTCGGGTACAGTGCACCACCCCCTTACAGGGTTAAAAAGAAAGATTCCTACTTTCATTGCTACCTGCTTGCTGGCTAGCCAGCTAGCCAGCCCTGTGGGCCTTGCTGCTGCAGCCAAAAAACAAAAGGTGGTGCTGCTGCTGCTGCTTCTGCTGCTTCTGCTTGTGTCTGGCCGCTGTTGGAGCGTCCAGGCACAGGACTTCTGCTGCTGCTGACTAAATGGCCTCCTTAATTGGATCATTTGAGTAGCCAGCACACCTGTGCAGGTAGGGCATGACATGATAGGCAGCTGCCTTGATAGCGGGTGGGTGCTGAATGTTCCTAATTGACAAAATAAGATTAATGCTTATGAAGAAATATAAAATCTCATCCCTTCCCCAATATCGCGCCACACCCCTACCCCTTAATTCCCTGGTTGAACTTGATGGACATATGTCTTTTTTCGACCGTACTAACTATGTAACTATGTAACATAACATGGGGGGGGGGGGGGGGGGGTCTCCTGGCTGTTCACACAGGTGTGTCATTGCTGTACATTGACCATGCATTGCTTCTGTGGTATTGCAAAGGCAAAGACAAATGCTTCCAGCCATCCATTGCACTAATGGATTGGTCATCAGCTGGCTGTCTATGTCCCGCATCAATATAGACCAAAGTACAGAGGGTTAGGCTATGCTATTGTGCACCTACCTGATGCATCAGAAGGTGCGAGGCCCTTGCTAAATTCTGTGCACAGACTTTGAGATCTATACTTTAGACTGTATCTAAACCTGCTCCAACATGGACTGACATTCTGGCCTACTTTCAGCCGATGCGACTTGTCTGTCGCTGAACAGTCGCTTTTTATGTATTCAGCACCTATGTATAATGTTGTAAAAATGCTCTAGAAGCTAAAGTCGCAGAAATGTCACACATATTTGGCCTGCAACTTTCTGTGCGACAAATTCAGACAGGAAAAATCAGTATAAATCCTTAGAAAATTATCCCCCAGTGTCTCCATCTGCTGGCGGTATTGAATAAGCATTGCTGCACTGATGGGGTATGCATTAGACGAAAAAAAAAGAAGAAAAAGAAGAATAATACGCCCAGAAAAGAGGCGAAAAGGAGAAAAACGTAAAAAAACGTGAAAAAAAAGTAAGAGGAAGAGAAGGGAAAAAAAGGTGGAAATGGGTTTAAAAGTGATTTCGGCGGAGAAATATATATATATATATATATATATATATATATATATATATATATATACGCGCACACACACACATATATATAAACGTATTCTCCGTTGAGATATTGCAGCCGCTGCTGTGTCCAGGCCCAGGAGCCTTAGCACTGTGCTGTGATGTCACTCAATACCACTGACATCACTAGGTGTAAACAACATCTCTCCTTTGCTGTGTATGTGACTATGGAGCTGTTTGGTGATGTCGTCTATTATGGCCTTCATAGAAGCAACAGGAGATTGTTGCATCCATCTAGAACCCTCAGAACTACAGTGCTATGATGTCACTCACTTCCACAGGCCTTGCAGAGTGTAAACAACAACAACCCAGCTTTGTTGTGTATGTAACCATAGGGATTTGTGATGTCACCTAGAACCTTCACAGCAGCGACAGCTTTATGAGGAGCATCAGCACTGCTCTGCCTGAGCAGAACCATCACCGCCATAGGTTGTCAAATAACCCGGATTTAACCCACACAGGTAAGTCCAATGGGGTGCAGGCATGTCCTCTATGCTTACAGCTTCCCGTGGGTGTTGGTTTGATACCGTTTGGGGACAGCCAAGGAGGCATCTGCAGGCAACAAAGGTAGGTGTGTGCTTGTGTGTGTGTTTCCTATGCAGATCCTAAGCCCAGTGTCACATGCAAGTAGGAGGAGTAAGAAGGGTTCCTGGCAAATCCGGGTTATGGATTGCATTTAAAAAGGCCCCGTGGGAGTGCAATGGGCCCCTGTCTTGCTGCTTAGCAATAATGGTATGGGTTTAGGTTCTGCTGTGTGTACTGGTGGTTGACTGCCCCCCAGCCCAGAGTGTGCATGGAAAATTGTCTGGCAGCCTCCCTGACAGCAAGCAGTGATAGTGCCCATGAAGGGGACCTTGTTGGGCCCGCCCCTTTCACGGTTATCGCTTCTCGGCCTTTTGGCTAAGATCAAGTGTAGTATCTGTTCTTATCAGTTTAATATCTGATACGTCCCCTATCTGGGGACCATATATTAAATGGATTTTTGAGAACGGGGGCCGATTTCGAAGCTTGCTTCCGTCGCCCTATGCATTGACCCGATATGGCAGTATCTTCGGGTACAGTGCACCACCCCCTTACAGGGTTAAAAAGAAAGATTCCTACTTTCATTGCTACCTGCTTGCTGGCTAGCCAGCTAGCCAGCCCTGTGGGCCTTGCTGCTGCAGCCAAAAAACAAAAGGTGGTGCTGCTGCTGCTGCTTCTGCTGCTTCTGCTTGTGTCTGGCCGCTGTTGGAGCGTCCAGGCACAGGACTTCTGCTGCTGCTGACTAAATGGCCTCCTTAATTGGATCATTTGAGTAGCCAGCACACCTGTGCAGGTAGGGCATGACATGATAGGCAGCTGCCTTGATAGCGGGTGGGTGCTGAATGTTCCTAATTGACAAAATAAGATTAATGCTTATGAAGAAATATAAAATCTCATCCCTTCCCCAATATCGCGCCACACCCCTACCCCTTAATTCCCTGGTTGAACTTGATGGACATATGTCTTTTTTCGACCGTACTAACTATGTAACTATGTAACATAACATGGGGGGGGGGGGGGGGGGGTCTCCTGGCTGTTCACACAGGTGTGTCATTGCTGTACATTGACCATGCATTGCTTCTGTGGTATTGCAAAGGCAAAGACAAATGCTTCCAGCCATCCATTGCACTAATGGATTGGTCATCAGCTGGCTGTCTATGTCCCGCATCAATATAGACCAAAGTACAGAGGGTTAGGCTATGCTATTGTGCACCTACCTGATGCATCAGAAGGTGCGAGGCCCTTGCTAAATTCTGTGCACAGACTTTGAGATCTATACTTTAGACTGTATCTAAACCTGCTCCAACATGGACTGACATTCTGGCCTACTTTCAGCCGATGCGACTTGTCTGTCGCTGAACAGTCGCTTTTTATGTATTCAGCACCTATGTATAATGTTGTAAAAATGCTCTAGAAGCTAAAGTCGCAGAAATGTCACACATATTTGGCCTGCAACTTTCTGTGCGACAAATTCAGACAGGAAAAATCAGTATAAATCCTTAGAAAATTATCCCCCAGTGTCTCCATCTGCTGGCGGTATTGAATAAGCATTGCTGCACTGATGGGGTATGCATTAGACGAAAAAAAAGAAGAAAAAGAAGAATAATACGCCCAGAAAAGAGGCGAAAAGGAGAAAAACGTAAAAAAACGTGAAAAAAAAGTAAGAGGAAGAGAAGGGAAAAAAAGGTGGAAATGGGTTTAAAAGTGATTTCGGCGGAGAAATATATATATATATATATATATATATATATATATATATATATATATATACGCGCACACACACACATATATATAAACGTATTCTCCGTTGAGATATTGCAGCCGCTGCTGTGTCCAGGCCCAGGAGCCTTAGCACTGTGCTGTGATGTCACTCAATACCACTGACATCACTAGGTGTAAACAACATCTCTCCTTTGCTGTGTATGTGACTATGGAGCTGTTTGGTGATGTCGTCTATTATGGCCTTCATAGAAGCAACAGGAGATTGTTGCATCCATCTAGAACCCTCAGAACTACAGTGCTATGATGTCACTCACTTCCACAGGCCTTGCAGAGTGTAAACAACAACAACCCAGCTTTGTTGTGTATGTAACCATAGGGATTTGTGATGTCACCTAGAACCTTCACAGCAGCGACAGCTTTATGAGGAGCATCAGCACTGCTCTGCCTGAGCAGAACCATCACCGCCATAGGTTGTCAAATAACCCGGATTTAACCCACACAGGTAAGTCCAATGGGGTGCAGGCATGTCCTCTATGCTTACAGCTTCCCGTGGGTGTTGGTTTGATACCGTTTGGGGACAGCCAAGGAGGCATCTGCAGGCAACAAAGGTAGGTGTGTGCTTGTGTGTGTGTTTCCTATGCAGATCCTAAGCCCAGTGTCACATGCAAGTAGGAGGAGTAAGAAGGGTTCCTGGCAAATCCGGGTTATGGATTGCATTTAAAAAGGCCCCGTGGGAGTGCAATGGGCCCCTGTCTTGCTGCTTAGCAATAATGGTATGGGTTTAGGTTCTGCTGTGTGTACTGGTGGTTGACTGCCCCCCAGCCCAGAGTGTGCATGGAAAATTGTCTGGCAGCCTCCCTGACAGCAAGCAGTGATAGTGCCCATGAAGGGGACCTTGTTGGGCCCGCCCCTTTCACGGTTATCGCTTCTCGGCCTTTTGGCTAAGATCAAGTGTAGTATCTGTTCTTATCAGTTTAATATCTGATACGTCCCCTATCTGGGGACCATATATTAAATGGATTTTTGAGAACGGGGGCCGATTTCGAAGCTTGCTTCCGTCGCCCTATGCATTGACCCGATATGGCAGTATCTTCGGGTACAGTGCACCACCCCCTTACAGGGTTAAAAAGAAAGATTCCTACTTTCATTGCTACCTGCTTGCTGGCTAGCCAGCTAGCCAGCCCTGTGGGCCTTGCTGCTGCAGCCAAAAAACAAAAGGTGGTGCTGCTTCTGCTGCTTCTGCTTGTGTCTGGCCGCTGTTGGAGCGTCCAGGCACAGGACTTCTGCTGCTGCTGACTAAATGGCCTCCTTAATTGGATCATTTGAGTAGCCAGCACACCTGTGCAGGTAGGGCATGACATGATAGGCAGCTGCCTTGATAGCGGGTGGGTGCTGAATGTTCCTAATTGACAAAATAAGATTAATGCTTATGAAGAAATATAAAATCTCATCCCTTCCCCAATATCGCGCCACACCCCTACCCCTTAATTCCCTGGTTGAACTTGATGGACATATGTCTTTTTTCGACCGTACTAACTATGTAACTATGTAACATAACATGGGGGGGGGGGGGTGTCTCCTGGCTGTTCACACAGGTGTGTCATTGCTGTACATTGACCATGCATTGCTTCTGTGGTATTGCAAAGGCAAAGACAAATGCTTCCAGCCATCCATTGCACTAATGGATTGGTCATCAGCTGGCTGTCTATGTCCCGCATCAATATAGACCAAAGTACAGAGGGTTAGGCTATGCTATTGTGCACCTACCTGATGCATCAGAAGGTGCGAGGCCCTTGCTAAATTCTGTGCACAGACTTTGAGATCTATACTTTAGACTGTATCTAAACCTGCTCCAACATGGACTGACATTCTGGCCTACTTTCAGCCGATGCGACTTGTCTGTCGCTGAACAGTCGCTTTTTATGTATTCAGCACCTATGTATAATGTTGTAAAAATGCTCTAGAAGCTAAAGTCGCAGAAATGTCACACATATTTGGCCTGCAACTTTCTGTGCGACAAATTCAGACAGGAAAAATCAGTATAAATCCTTAGAAAATTATCCCCCAGTGTCTCCATCTGCTGGCGGTATTGAATAAGCATTGCTGCACTGATGGGGTATGCATTAGACGAAAAAAAAGAAGAAAAAGAAGAATAATACGCCCAGAAAAGAGGCGAAAAGGAGAAAAACGTAAAAAAACGTGAAAAAAAAGTAAGAGGAAGAGAAGGGTAAAAAGGTGGAAATGGGTTTAAAAGTGATTTCGGCGGAGATATATATATATATATATATATATATATATATATATATATATATATATATATATACGCGCACACACACACATATATATAAACGTATTCTCCGTTGAGATATTGCAGCCGCTGCTGTGTCCAGGCCCAGGAGCCTTAGCACTGTGCTGTGATGTCACTCAATACCACTGACATCACTAGGTGTAAACAACATCTCTCCTTTGCTGTGTATGTGACTATGGAGCTGTTTGGTGATGTCGTCTATTATGGCCTTCATAGAAGCAACAGGAGATTGTTGCATCCATCTAGAACCCTCAGAACTACAGTGCTATGATGTCACTCACTTCCACAGGCCTTGCAGAGTGTAAACAACAACAACCCAGCTTTGTTGTGTATGTAACCATAGGGATTTGTGATGTCACCTAGAACCTTCACAGCAGCGACAGCTTTATGAGGAGCATCAGCACTGCTCTGCCTGAGCAGAACCATCACCGCCATAGGTTGTCAAATAACCCGGATTTAACCCACACAGGTAAGTCCAATGGGGTGCAGGCATGTCCTCTATGCTTACAGCTTCCCGTGGGTGTTGGTTTGATACCGTTTGGGGACAGCCAAGGAGGCATCTGCAGGCAACAAAGGTAGGTGTGTGCTTGTGTGTGTGTTTCCTATGCAGATCCTAAGCCCAGTGTCACATGCAAGTAGGAGGAGTAAGAAGGGTTCCTGGCAAATCCGGGTTATGGATTGCATTTAAAAAGGCCCCGTGGGAGTGCAATGGGCCCCTGTCTTGCTGCTTAGCAATAATGGTATGGGTTTAGGTTCTGCTGTGTGTACTGGTGGTTGACTGCCCCCCAGCCCAGAGTGTGCATGGAAAATTGTCTGGCAGCCTCCCTGACAGCAAGCAGTGATAGTGCCCATGAAGGGGACCTTGTTGGGCCCGCCCCTTTCACGGTTATCGCTTCTCGGCCTTTTGGCTAAGATCAAGTGTAGTATCTGTTCTTATCAGTTTAATATCTGATACGTCCCCTATCTGGGGACCATATATTAAATGGATTTTTGAGAACGGGGGCCGATTTCGAAGCTTGCTTCCGTCGCCCTATGCATTGACCCGATATGGCAGTATCTTCGGGTACAGTGCACCACCCCCTTACAGGGTTAAAAAGAAAGATTCCTACTTTCATTGCTACCTGCTTGCTGGCTAGCCAGCTAGCCAGCCCTGTGGGCCTTGCTGCTGCAGCCAAAAAACAAAAGGTGGTGCTGCTGCTGCTGCTTCTGCTTGTGTCTGGCCGCTGTTGGAGCGTCCAGGCACAGGACTTCTGCTGCTGCTGACTAAATGGCCTCCTTAATTGGATCATTTGAGTAGCCAGCACACCTGTGCAGGTAGGGCATGACATGATAGGCAGCTGCCTTGATAGCGGGTGGGTGCTGAATGTTCCTAATTGACAAAATAAGATTAATGCTTATGAAGAAATATAAAATCTCATCCCTTCCCCAATATCGCGCCACACCCCTACCCCTTAATTCCCTGGTTGAACTTGATGGACATATGTCTTTTTTCGACCGTACTAACTATGTAACTATGTAACATAACATGGGGGGGGGTCTCCTGGCTGTTCACACAGGTGTGTCATTGCTGTACATTGACCATGCATTGCTTCTGTGGTATTGCAAAGGCAAAGACAAATGCTTCCAGCCATCCATTGCACTAATGGATTGGTCATCAGCTGGCTGTCTATGTCCCGCATCAATATAGACCAAAGTACAGAGGGTTAGGCTATGCTATTGTGCACCTACCTGATGCATCAGAAGGTGCGAGGCCCTTGCTAAATTCTGTGCACAGACTTTGAGATCTATACTTTAGACTGTATCTAAACCTGCTCCAACATGGACTGACATTCTGGCCTACTTTCAGCCGATGCGACTTGTCTGTCGCTGAACAGTCGCTTTTTATGTATTCAGCACCTATGTATAATGTTGTAAAAATGCTCTAGAAGCTAAAGTCGCAGAAATGTCACACATATTTGGCCTGCAACTTTCTGTGCGACAAATTCAGACAGGAAAAATCAGTATAAATCCTTAGAAAATTATCCCCCAGTGTCTCCATCTGCTGGCGGTATTGAATAAGCATTGCTGCACTGATGGGGTATGCATTAGACGAAAAAAAAGAAGAAAAAGAAGAATAATACGCCCAGAAAAGAGGCGAAAAGGAGAAAAACGTAAAAAAACGTGAAAAAAAAGTAAGAGGAAGAGAAGGGAAAAAAAGGTGGAAATGGGTTTAAAAGTGATTTCGGCGGAGAAATATATATATTATATATATATATATATATATATATATATATATATACGCGCACACACACACATATATATAAACGTATTCTCCGTTGAGATATTGCAGCCGCTGCTGTGTCCAGGCCCAGGAGCCTTAGCACTGTGCTGTGATGTCACTCAATACCACTGACATCACTAGGTGTAAACAACATCTCTCCTTTGCTGTGTATGTGACTATGGAGCTGTTTGGTGATGTCGTCTATTATGGCCTTCATAGAAGCAACAGGAGATTGTTGCATCCATCTAGAACCCTCAGAACTACAGTGCTATGATGTCACTCACTTCCACAGGCCTTGCAGAGTGTAAACAACAACAACCCAGCTTTGTTGTGTATGTAACCATAGGGATTTGTGATGTCACCTAGAACCTTCACAGCAGCGACAGCTTTATGAGGAGCATCAGCACTGCTCTGCCTGAGCAGAACCATCACCGCCATAGGTTGTCAAATAACCCGGATTTAACCCACACAGGTAAGTCCAATGGGGTGCAGGCATGTCCTCTATGCTTACAGCTTCCCGTGGGTGTTGGTTTGATACCGTTTGGGGACAGCCAAGGAGGCATCTGCAGGCAACAAAGGTAGGTGTGTGCTTGTGTGTGTGTTTCCTATGCAGATCCTAAGCCCAGTGTCACATGCAAGTAGGAGGAGTAAGAAGGGTTCCTGGCAAATCCGGGTTATGGATTGCATTTAAAAAGGCCCCGTGGGAGTGCAATGGGCCCCTGTCTTGCTGCTTAGCAATAATGGTATGGGTTTAGGTTCTGCTGTGTGTACTGGTGGTTGACTGCCCCCCAGCCCAGAGTGTGCATGGAAAATTGTCTGGCAGCCTCCCTGACAGCAAGCAGTGATAGTGCCCATGAAGGGGACCTTGTTGGGCCCGCCCCTTTCACGGTTATCGCTTCTCGGCCTTTTGGCTAAGATCAAGTGTAGTATCTGTTCTTATCAGTTTAATATCTGATACGTCCCCTATCTGGGGACCATATATTAAATGGATTTTTGAGAACGGGGGCCGATTTCGAAGCTTGCTTCCGTCGCCCTATGCATTGACCCGATATGGCAGTATCTTCGGGTACAGTGCACCACCCCCTTACAGGGTTAAAAAGAAAGATTCCTACTTTCATTGCTACCTGCTTGCTGGCTAGCCAGCTAGCCAGCCCTGTGGGCCTTGCTGCTGCAGCCAAACAACAAAAGGTGGTGCTGCTGCTGCTGCTTCTGCTGCTTCTGCTTGTGTCTGGCCGCTGTTGGAGCGTCCAGGCACAGGACTTCTGCTGCTGCTGACTAAATGGCCTCCTTAATTGGATCATTTGAGTAGCCAGCACACCTGTGCAGGTAGGGCATGACATGATAGGCAGCTGCCTTGATAGCGGGTGGGTGCTGAATGTTCCTAATTGACAAAATAAGATTAATGCTTATGAAGAAATATAAAATCTCATCCCTTCCCCAATATCGCGCCACACCCCTACCCCTTAATTCCCTGGTTGAACTTGATGGACATATGTCTTTTTTCGACCGTACTAACTATGTAACTATGTAACATAACATGGGGGGGGGGGTCTCCTGGCTGTTCACACAGGTGTGTCATTGCTGTACATTGACCATGCATTGCTTCTGTGGTATTGCAAAGGCAAAGACAAATGCTTCCAGCCATCCATTGCACTAATGGATTGGTCATCAGCTGGCTGTCTATGTCCCGCATCAATATAGACCAAAGTACAGAGGGTTAGGCTATGCTATTGTGCACCTACCTGATGCATCAGAAGGTGCGAGGCCCTTGCTAAATTCTGTGCACAGACTTTGAGATCTATACTTTAGACTGTATCTAAACCTGCTCCAACATGGACTGACATTCTGGCCTACTTTCAGCCGATGCGACTTGTCTGTCGCTGAACAGTCGCTTTTTATGTATTCAGCACCTATGTATAATGTTGTAAAAATGCTCTAGAAGCTAAAGTCGCAGAAATGTCACACATATTTGGCCTGCAACTTTCTGTGCGACAAATTCAGACAGGAAAAATCAGTATAAATCCTTAGAAAATTATCCCCCAGTGTCTCCATCTGCTGGCGGTATTGAATAAGCATTGCTGCACTGATGGGGTATGCATTAGACGAAAAAAAAGAAGAAAAAGAAGAATAATACGCCCAGAAAAGAGGCGAAAAGGAGAAAAACGTAAAAAAACGTGAAAAAAAAGTAAGAGGAAGAGAAGGGAAAAAAAGGTGGAAATGGGTTTAAAAGTGATTTCGGCGGAGAAATATATATATATATATATATATATATATATATATATATATATATATACGCGCACACACACACATATATATAAACGTATTCTCCGTTGAGATATTGCAGCCGCTGCTGTGTCCAGGCCCAGGAGCCTTAGCACTGTGCTGTGATGTCACTCAATACCACTGACATCACTAGGTGTAAACAACATCTCTCCTTTGCTGTGTATGTGACTATGGAGCTGTTTGGTGATGTCGTCTATTATGGCCTTCATAGAAGCAACAGGAGATTGTTGCATCCATCTAGAACCCTCAGAACTACAGTGCTATGATGTCACTCACTTCCACAGGCCTTGCAGAGTGTAAACAACAACAACCCAGCTTTGTTGTGTATGTAACCATAGGGATTTGTGATGTCACCTAGAACCTTCACAGCAGCGACAGCTTTATGAGGAGCATCAGCACTGCTCTGCCTGAGCAGAACCATCACCGCCATAGGTTGTCAAATAACCCGGATTTAACCCACACAGGTAAGTCCAATGGGGTGCAGGCATGTCCTCTATGCTTACAGCTTCCCGTGGGTGTTGGTTTGATACCGTTTGGGGACAGCCAAGGAGAGGCATCTGCAGGCAACAAAGGTAGGTGTGTGCTTGTGTGTGTGTTTCCTATGCAGATCCTAAGCCCAGTGTCACATGCAAGTAGGAGGAGTAAGAAGGGTTCCTGGCAAATCCGGGTTATGGATTGCATTTAAAAAGGCCCCGTGGGAGTGCAATGGGCCCCTGTCTTGCTGCTTAGCAATAATGGTATGGGTTTAGGTTCTGCTGTGTGTACTGGTGGTTGACTGCCCCCCAGCCCAGAGTGTGCATGGAAAATTGTCTGGCAGCCTCCCTGACAGCAAGCAGTGATAGTGCCCATGAAGGGGACCTTGTTGGGCCCGCCCCTTTCACGGTTATCGCTTCTCGGCCTTTTGGCTAAGATCAAGTGTAGTATCTGTTCTTATCAGTTTAATATCTGATACGTCCCCTATCTGGGGACCATATATTAAATGGATTTTTGAGAACGGGGGCCGATTTCGAAGCTTGCTTCCGTCGCCCTATGCATTGACCCGATATGGCAGTATCTTCGGGTACAGTGCACCACCCCCTTACAGGGTTAAAAAGAAAGATTCCTACTTTCATTGCTACCTGCTTGCTGGCTAGCCAGCTAGCCAGCCCTGTGGGCCTTGCTGCTGCAGCCAAAAAACAAAAGGTGGTGCTGCTGCTGCTGCTTCTGCTGCTTCTGCTTGTGTCTGGCCGCTGTTGGAGCGTCCAGGCACAGGACTTCTGCTGCTGCTGACTAAATGGCCTCCTTAATTGGATCATTTGAGTAGCCAGCACACCTGTGCAGGTAGGGCATGACATGATAGGCAGCTGCCTTGATAGCGGGTGGGTGCTGAATGTTCCTAATTGACAAAATAAGATTAATGCTTATGAAGAAATATAAAATCTCATCCCTTCCCCAATATCGCGCCACACCCCTACCCCTTAATTCCCTGGTTGAACTTGATGGACATATGTCTTTTTTCGACCGTACTAACTATGTAACTATGTAACATAACATGGGGGGGGGGGGGGGGGGGTCTCCTGGCTGTTCACACAGGTGTGTCATTGCTGTACATTGACCATGCATTGCTTCTGTGGTATTGCAAAGGCAAAGACAAATGCTTCCAGCCATCCATTGCACTAATGGATTGGTCATCAGCTGGCTGTCTATGTCCCGCATCAATATAGACCAAAGTACAGAGGGTTAGGCTATGCTATTGTGCACCTACCTGATGCATCAGAAGGTGCGAGGCCCTTGCTAAATTCTGTGCACAGACTTTGAGATCTATACTTTAGACTGTATCTAAACCTGCTCCAACATGGACTGACATTCTGGCCTACTTTCAGCCGATGCGACTTGTCTGTCGCTGAACAGTCGCTTTTTATGTATTCAGCACCTATGTATAATGTTGTAAAAATGCTCTAGAAGCTAAAGTCGCAGAAATGTCACACATATTTGGCCTGCAACTTTCTGTGCGACAAATTCAGACAGGAAAAATCAGTATAAATCCTTAGAAAATTATCCCCCAGTGTCTCCATCTGCTGGCGGTATTGAATAAGCATTGCTGCACTGATGGGGTATGCATTAGACGAAAAAAAAGAAGAAAAAGAAGAATAATACGCCCAGAAAAGAGGCGAAAAGGAGAAAAACGTAAAAAAACGTGAAAAAAAAGTAAGAGGAAGAGAAGGGAAAAAAAGGTGGAAATGGGTTTAAAAGTGATTTCGGCGGAGAAATATATATATATATATATATATATATATATATATATATATATATACGCGCACACACACACATATATATAAACGTATTCTCCGTTGAGATATTGCAGCCGCTGCTGTGTCCAGGCCCAGGAGCCTTAGCACTGTGCTGTGATGTCACTCAATACCACTGACATCACTAGGTGTAAACAACATCTCTCCTTTGCTGTGTATGTGACTATGGAGCTGTTTGGTGATGTCGTCTATTATGGCCTTCATAGAAGCAACAGGAGATTGTTGCATCCATCTAGAACCCTCAGAACTACAGTGCTATGATGTCACTCACTTCCACAGGCCTTGCAGAGTGTAAACAACAACAACCCAGCTTTGTTGTGTATGTAACCATAGGGATTTGTGATGTCACCTAGAACCTTCACAGCAGCGACAGCTTTATGAGGAGCATCAGCACTGCTCTGCCTGAGCAGAACCATCACCGCCATAGGTTGTCAAATAACCCGGATTTAACCCACACAGGTAAGTCCAATGGGGTGCAGGCATGTCCTCTATGCTTACAGCTTCCCGTGGGTGTTGGTTTGATACCGTTTGGGGACAGCCAAGGAGGCATCTGCAGGCAACAAAGGTAGGTGTGTGCTTGTGTGTGTGTTTCCTATGCAGATCCTAAGCCCAGTGTCACATGCAAGTAGGAGGAGTAAGAAGGGTTCCTGGCAAATCCGGGTTATGGATTGCATTTAAAAAGGCCCCGTGGGAGTGCAATGGGCCCCTGTCTTGCTGCTTAGCAATAATGGTATGGGTTTAGGTTCTGCTGTGTGTACTGGTGGTTGACTGCCCCCCAGCCCAGAGTGTGCATGGAAAATTGTCTGGCAGCCTCCCTGACAGCAAGCAGTGATAGTGCCCATGAAGGGGACCTTGTTGGGCCCGCCCCTTTCACGGTTATCGCTTCTCGGCCTTTTGGCTAAGATCAAGTGTAGTATCTGTTCTTATCAGTTTAATATCTGATACGTCCCCTATCTGGGGACCATATATTAAATGGATTTTTGAGAACGGGGGCCGATTTCGAAGCTTGCTTCCGTCGCCCTATGCATTGAACCGATATGGCAGTATCTTCGGGTACAGTGCACCACCCCCTTACAGGGTTAAAAAGAAAGATTCCTACTTTCATTGCTACCTGCTTGCTGGCTAGCCAGCTAGCCAGCCCTGTGGGCCTTGCTGCTGCAGCCAAAAAACAAAAGGTGGTGCTGCTGCTGCTGCTTCTGCTGCTTCTGCTTGTGTCTGGCCGCTGTTGGAGGGTCCAGGCACAGGACTTCTGCTGCTGCTGACTAAATGGCCTCCTTAATTGGATCATTTGAGTAGCCAGCACACCTGTGCAGGTAGGGCATGACATGATAGGCAGCTGCCTTGATAGCGGGTGGGTGCTGAATGTTCCTAATTGACAAAATAAGATTAATGCTTATGAAGAAATATAAAATCTCATCCCTTCCCCAATATCGCGCCACACCCCTACCCCTTAATTCCCTGGTTGAACTTGATGGACATATGTCTTTTTTCGACCGTACTAACTATGTAACTATGTAACATAACATGGGGGGGGGGGGGGGGGTCTCCTGGCTGTTCACACAGGTGTGTCATTGCTGTACATTGACCATGCATTGCTTCTGTGGTATTGCAAAGGCAAAGACAAATGCTTCCAGCCATCCATTGCACTAATGGATTGGTCATCAGCTGGCTGTCTATGTCCCGCATCAATATAGACCAAAGTACAGAGGGTTAGGCTATGCTATTGTGCACCTACCTGAGGCATCAGAAGGTGCGAGGCCCTTGCTAAATTCTGTGCACAGACTTTGAGATCTATACTTTAGACTGTATCTAAACCTGCTCCAACATGGACTGACATTCTGGCCTACTTTCAGCCGATGCGACTTGTCTGTCGCTGAACAGTCGCTTTTTATGTATTCAGCACCTATGTATAATGTTGTAAAAATGCTCTAGAAGCTAAAGTCGCAGAAATGTCACACATATTTGGCCTGCAACTTTCTGTGCGACAAATTCAGACAGGAAAAATCAGTATAAATCCTTAGAAAATTATCCCCCAGTGTCTCCATCTGCTGGCGGTATTGAATAAGCATTGCTGCACTGATGGGGTATGCATTAGACGAAAAAAAAGAAGAAAAAGAAGAATAATACGCCCAGAAAAGAGGCGAAAAGGAGAAAAACGTAAAAAAACGTGAAAAAAAAGTAAGAGGAAGAGAAGGGAAAAAAAGGTGGAAATGGGTTTAAAAGTGATTTCGGCGGAGAAATATATATATATATATATATATATATATATATATATATACGCGCACACACACACATATATATAAACGTATTCTCCGTTGAGATATTGCAGCCGCTGCTGTGTCCAGGCCCAGGAGCCTTAGCACTGTGCTGTGATGTCACTCAATACCACTGACATCACTAGGTGTAAACAACATCTCTCCTTTGCTGTGTATGTGACTATGGAGCTGTTTGGTGATGTCGTCTATTATGGCCTTCATAGAAGCAACAGGAGATTGTTGCATCCATCTAGAACCCTCAGAACTACAGTGCTATGATGTCACTCACTTCCACAGGCCTTGCAGAGTGTAAACAACAACAACCCAGCTTTGTTGTGTATGTAACCATAGGGATTTGTGATGTCACCTAGAACCTTCACAGCAGCGACAGCTTTATGAGGAGCATCAGCACTGCTCTGCCTGAGCAGAACCATCACCGCCATAGGTTGTCAAATAACCCGGATTTAACCCACACAGGTAAGTCCAATGGGGTGCAGGCATGTCCTCTATGCTTACAGCTTCCCGTGGGTGTTGGTTTGATACCGTTTGGGGACAGCCAAGGAGGCATCTGCAGGCAACAAAGGTAGGTGTGTGCTTGTGTGTGTGTTTCCTATGCAGATCCTAAGCCCAGTGTCACATGCAAGTAGGAGGAGTAAGAAGGGTTCCTGGCAAATCCGGGTTATGGATTGCATTTAAAAAGGCCCCGTGGGAGTGCAATGGGCCCCTGTCTTGCTGCTTAGCAATAATGGTATGGGTTTAGGTTCTGCTGTGTGTACTGGTGGTTGACTGCCCCCCAGCCCAGAGTGTGCATGGAAAATTGTCTGGCAGCCTCCCTGACAGCAAGCAGTGATAGTGCCCATGAAGGGGACCTTGTTGGGCCCGCCCCTTTCACGGTTATCGCTTCTCGGCCTTTTGGCTAAGATCAAGTGTAGTATCTGTTCTTATCAGTTTAATATCTGATACGTCCCCTATCTGGGGACCATATATTAAATGGATTTTTGAGAACGGGGGCCGATTTCGAAGCTTGCTTCCGTCGCCCTATGCATTGACCCGATATGGCAGTATCTTCGGGTACAGTGCACCACCCCCTTACAGGGTTAAAAAGAAAGATTCCTACTTTCATTGCTACCTGCTTGCTGGCTAGCCAGCTAGCCAGCCCTGTGGGCCTTGCTGCTGCAGCCAAAAAACAAAAGGTGGTGCTGCTGCTGCTGCTGCTTCTGCTGCTTCTGCTTGTGTCTGGCCGCTGTTGGAGCGTCCAGGCACAGGACTTCTGCTGCTGCTGACTAAATGGCCTCCTTAATTGGATCATTTGAGTAGCCAGCACACCTGTGCAGGTAGGGCATGACATGATAGGCAGCTGCCTTGATAGCGGGTGGGTGCTGAATGTTCCTAATTGACAAAATAAGATTAATGCTTATGAAGAAATATAAAATCTCATCCCTTCCCCAATATCGCGCCACACCCCTACCCCTTAATTCCCTGGTTGAACTTGATGGACATATGTCTTTTTTCGACCGTACTAACTATGTAACTATGTAACATAACATGGGGGGGGGGGGGGGGGTCTCCTGGCTGTTCACACAGGTGTGTCATTGCTGTACATTGACCATGCATTGCTTCTGTGGTATTGCAAAGGCAAAGACAAATGCTTCCAGCCATCCATTGCACTAATGGATTGGTCATCAGCTGGCTGTCTATGTCCCGCATCAATATAGACCAAAGTACAGAGGGTTAGGCTATGCTATTGTGCACCTACCTGATGCATCAGAAGGTGCGAGGCCCTTGCTAAATTCTGTGCACAGACTTTGAGATCTATACTTTAGACTGTATCTAAACCTGCTCCAACATGGACTGACATTCTGGCCTACTTTCAGCCGATGCGACTTGTCTGTCGCTGAACAGTCGCTTTTTATGTATTCAGCACCTATGTATAATGTTGTAAAAATGCTCTAGAAGCTAAAGTCGCAGAAATGTCACACATATTTGGCCTGCAACTTTCTGTGCGACAAATTCAGACAGGAAAAATCAGTATAAATCCTTAGAAAATTATCCCCCAGTGTCTCCATCTGCTGGCGGTATTGAATAAGCATTGCTGCACTGATGGGGTATGCATTAGACGAAAAAAAAGAAGAAAAAGAAGAATAATACGCCCAGAAAAGAGGCGAAAAGGAGAAAAACGTAAAAAAACGTGAAAAAAAAGTAAGAGGAAGAGAAGGGAAAAAAAGGTGGAAATGGGTTTAAAAGTGATTTCGGCGGAGAAATATATATATATATATATATATATATATATATATATATATATATATACGCGCACACACACACATATATATAAACGTATTCTCCGTTGAGATATTGCAGCCGCTGCTGTGTCCAGGCCCAGGAGCCTTAGCACTGTGCTGTGATGTCACTCAATACCACTGACATCACTAGGTGTAAACAACATCTCTCCTTTGCTGTGTATGTGACTATGGAGCTGTTTGGTGATGTCGTCTATTATGGCCTTCATAGAAGCAACAGGAGATTGTTGCATCCATCTAGAACCCTCAGAACTACAGTGCTATGATGTCACTCACTTCCACAGGCCTTGCAGAGTGTAAACAACAACAACCCAGCTTTGTTGTGTATGTAACCATAGGGATTTGTGATGTCACCTAGAACCTTCACAGCAGCGACAGCTTTATGAGGAGCATCAGCACTGCTCTGCCTGAGCAGAACCATCACCGCCATAGGTTGTCAAATAACCCGGATTTAACCCACACAGGTAAGTCCAATGGGGTGCAGGCATGTCCTCTATGCTTACAGCTTCCCGTGGGTGTTGGTTTGATACCGTTTGGGGACAGCCAAGGAGGCATCTGCAGGCAACAAAGGTAGGTGTGTGCTTGTGTGTGTGTTTCCTATGCAGATCCTAAGCCCAGTGTCACATGCAAGTAGGAGGAGTAAGAAGGGTTCCTGGCAAATCCGGGTTATGGATTGCATTTAAAAAGGCCCCGTGGGAGTGCAATGGGCCCCTGTCTTGCTGCTTAGCAATAATGGTATGGGTTTAGGTTCTGCTGTGTGTACTGGTGGTTGACTGCCCCCCAGCCCAGAGTGTGCATGGAAAATTGTCTGGCAGCCTCCCTGACAGCAAGCAGTGATAGTGCCCATGAAGGGGACCTTGTTGGGCCCGCCCCTTTCACGGTTATCGCTTCTCGGCCTTTTGGCTAAGATCAAGTGTAGTATCTGTTCTTATCAGTTTAATATCTGATACGTCCCCTATCTGGGGACCATATATTAAATGGATTTTTGAGAACGGGGGCCGATTTCGAAGCTTGCTTCCGTCGCCCTATGCATTGACCCGATATGGCAGTATCTTCGGGTACAGTGCACCACCCCCTTACAGGGTTAAAAAGAAAGATTCCTACTTTCATTGCTACCTGCTTGCTGGCTAGCCAGCTAGCCAGCCCTGTGGGCCTTGCTGCTGCAGCCAAAAAACAAAAGGTGGTGCTGCTGCTGCTGCTTCTGCTGCTTCTGCTTGTGTCTGGCCGCTGTTGGAGCGTCCAGGCACAGGACTTCTGCTGCTGCTGACTAAATGGCCTCCTTAATTGGATCATTTGAGTAGCCAGCACACCTGTGCAGGTAGGGCATGACATGATAGGCAGCTGCCTTGATAGCGGGTGGGTGCTGAATGTTCCTAATTGACAAAATAAGATTAATGCTTATGAAGAAATATAAAATCTCATCCCTTCCCCAATATCGCGCCACACCCCTACCCCTTAATTCCCTGGTTGAACTTGATGGACATATGTCTTTTTTCGACCGTACTAACTATGTAACTATGTAACATAACATGGGGGGGGGGGGGGGTCTCCTGGCTGTTCACACAGGTGTGTCATTGCTGTACATTGACCATGCATTGCTTCTGTGGTATTGCAAAGGCAAAGACAAATGCTTCCAGCCATCCATTGCACTAATGGATTGGTCATCAGCTGGCTGTCTATGTCCCGCATCAATATAGACCAAAGTACAGAGGGTTAGGCTATGCTATTGTGCACCTACCTGATGCATCAGAAGGTGCGAGGCCCTTGCTAAATTCTGTGCACAGACTTTGAGATCTATACTTTAGACTGTATCTAAACCTGCTCCAACATGGACTGACATTCTGGCCTACTTTCAGCCGATGCGACTTGTCTGTCGCTGAACAGTCGCTTTTTATGTATTCAGCACCTATGTATAATGTTGTAAAAATGCTCTAGAAGCTAAAGTCGCAGAAATGTCACACATATTTGGCCTGCAACTTTCTGTGCGACAAATTCAGACAGGAAAAATCAGTATAAATCCTTAGAAAATTATCCCCCAGTGTCTCCATCTGCTGGCGGTATTGAATAAGCATTGCTGCACTGATGGGGTATGCATTAGACGAAAAAAAAGAAGAAAAAGAAGAATAATACGCCCAGAAAAGAGGCGAAAAGGAGAAAAACGTAAAAAAACGTGAAAAAAAAGTAAGAGGAAGAGAAGGGAAAAAAAGGTGGAAATGGGTTTAAAAGTGATTTCGGCGGAGAAATATATATATATATATATATATATATATATATATATATATATACGCGCACACACACACATATATATAAACGTATTCTCCGTTGAGATATTGCAGCCGCTGCTGTGTCCAGGCCCAGGAGCCTTAGCACTGTGCTGTGATGTCACTCAATACCACTGACATCACTAGGTGTAAACAACATCTCTCCTTTGCTGTGTATGTGACTATGGAGCTGTTTGGTGATGTCGTCTATTATGGCCTTCATAGAAGCAACAGGAGATTGTTGCATCCATCTAGAACCCTCAGAACTACAGTGCTATGATGTCACTCACTTCCACAGGCCTTGCAGAGTGTAAACAACAACAACCCAGCTTTGTTGTGTATGTAACCATAGGGATTTGTGATGTCACCTAGAACCTTCACAGCAGCGACAGCTTTATGAGGAGCATCAGCACTGCTCTGCCTGAGCAGAACCATCACCGCCATAGGTTGTCAAATAACCCGGATTTAACCCACACAGGTAAGTCCAATGGGGTGCAGGCATGTCCTCTATGCTTACAGCTTCCCGTGGGTGTTGGTTTGATACCGTTTGGGGACAGCCAAGGAGGCATCTGCAGGCAACAAAGGTAGGTGTGTGCTTGTGTGTGTGTTTCCTATGCAGATCCTAAGCCCAGTGTCACATGCAAGTAGGAGGAGTAAGAAGGGTTCCTGGCAAATCCGGGTTATGGATTGCATTTAAAAAGGCCCCGTGGGAGTGCAATGGGCCCCTGTCTTGCTGCTTAGCAATAATGGTATGGGTTTAGGTTCTGCTGTGTGTACTGGTGGTTGACTGCCCCCCAGCCCAGAGTGTGCATGGAAAATTGTCTGGCAGCCTCCCTGACAGCAAGCAGTGATAGTGCCCATGAAGGGGACCTTGTTGGGCCCGCCCCTTTCACGGTTATCGCTTCTCGGCCTTTTGGCTAAGATCAAGTGTAGTATCTGTTCTTATCAGTTTAATATCTGATACGTCCCCTATCTGGGGACCATATATTAAATGGATTTTTGAGAACGGGGGCCGATTTCGAAGCTTGCTTCCGTCGCCCTATGCATTGACCCGATATGGCAGTATCTTCGGGTACAGTGCACCACCCCCTTACAGGGTTAAAAAGAAAGATTCCTACTTTCATTGCTACCTGCTTGCTGGCTAGCCAGCTAGCCAGCCCTGTGGGCCTTGCTGCTGCAGCCAAAAAACAAAAGGTGGTGCTGCTGCTGCTGCTTCTGCTGCTTCTGCTTGTGTCTGGCCGCTGTTGGAGCGTCCAGGCACAGGACTTCTGCTGCTGCTGACTAAATGGCCTCCTTAATTGGATCATTTGAGTAGCCAGCACACCTGTGCAGGTAGGGCATGACATGATAGGCAGCTGCCTTGATAGCGGGTGGGTGCTGAATGTTCCTAATTGACAAAATAAGATTAATGCTTATGAAGAAATATAAAATCTCATCCCTTCCCCAATATCGCGCCACACCCCTACCCCTTAATTCCCTGGTTGAACTTGATGGACATATGTCTTTTTTCGACCGTACTAACTATGTAACTATGTAACATAACATGGGGGGGGGGGGGGGGTCTCCTGGCTGTTCACACAGGTGTGTCATTGCTGTACATTGACCATGCATTGCTTCTGTGGTATTGCAAAGGCAAAGACAAATGCTTCCAGCCATCCATTGCACTAATGGATTGGTCATCAGCTGGCTGTCTATGTCCCGCATCAATATAGACCAAAGTACAGAGGGTTAGGCTATGCTATTGTGCACCTACCTGATGCATCAGAAGGTGCGAGGCCCTTGCTAAATTCTGTGCACAGACTTTGAGATCTATACTTTAGACTGTATCTAAACCTGCTCCAACATGGACTGACATTCTGGCCTACTTTCAGCCGATGCGACTTGTCTGTCGCTGAACAGTCGCTTTTTATGTATTCAGCACCTATGTATAATGTTGTAAAAATGCTCTAGAAGCTAAAGTCGCAGAAATGTCACACATATTTGGCCTGCAACTTTCTGTGCGACAAATTCAGACAGGAAAAATCAGTATAAATCCTTAGAAAATTATCCCCCAGTGTCTCCATCTGCTGGCGGTATTGAATAAGCATTGCTGCACTGATGGGGTATGCATTAGACGAAAAAAAAGAAGAAAAAGAAGAATAATACGCCCAGAAAAGAGGCGAAAAGGAGAAAAACGTAAAAAAACGTGAAAAAAAAGTAAGAGGAAGAGAAGGGAAAAAAAGGTGGAAATGGGTTTAAAAGTGATTTCGGCGGAGAAATATATATATATATATATATATATATATATATATATATATATATACGCGCACACACACACATATATATAAACGTATTCTCCGTTGAGATATTGCAGCCGCTGCTGTGTCCAGGCCCAGGAGCCTTAGCACTGTGCTGTGATGTCACTCAATACCACTGACATCACTAGGTGTAAACAATATCTCTCCTTTGCTGTGTATGTGACTATGGAGCTGTTTGGTGATGTCGTCTATTATGGCCTTCATAGAAGCAACAGGAGATTGTTGCATCCATCTAGAACCCTCAGAACTACAGTGCTATGATGTCACTCACTTCCACAGGCCTTGCAGAGTGTAAACAACAACAACCCAGCTTTGTTGTGTATGTAACCATAGGGATTTGTGATGTCACCTAGAACCTTCACAGCAGCGACAGCTTTATGAGGAGCATCAGCACTGCTCTGCCTGAGCAGAACCATCACCGCCATAGGTTGTCAAATAACCCGGATTTAACCCACACAGGTAAGTCCAATGGGGTGCAGGCATGTCCTCTATGCTTACAGCTTCCCGTGGGTGTTGGTTTGATACCGTTTGGGGACAGCCAAGGAGGCATCTGCAGGCAACAAAGGTAGGTGTGTGCTTGTGTGTGTGTTTCCTATGCAGATCCTAAGCCCAGTGTCACATGCAAGTAGGAGGAGTAAGAAGGGTTCCTGGCAAATCCGGGTTATGGATTGCATTTAAAAAGGCCCCGTGGGAGTGCAATGGGCCCCTGTCTTGCTGCTTAGCAATAATGGTATGGGTTTAGGTTCTGCTGTGTGTACTGGTGGTTGACTGCCCCCCAGCCCAGAGTGTGCATGGAAAATTGTCTGGCAGCCTCCCTGACAGCAAGCAGTGATAGTGCCCATGAAGGGGACCTTGTTGGGCCCGCCCCTTTCACGGTTATCGCTTCTCGGCCTTTTGGCTAAGATCAAGTGTAGTATCTGTTCTTATCAGTTTAATATCTGATACGTCCCCTATCTGGGGACCATATATTAAATGGATTTTTGAGAACGGGGGCCGATTTCGAAGCTTGCTTCCGTCGCCTTATGCATTGACCCGATATGGCAGTATCTTCGGGTACAGTGCACCACCCCCTTACAGGGTTAAAAAGAAAGATTCCTACTTTCATTGCTACCTGCTTGCTGGCTAGCCAGCTAGCCAGCCCTGTGGGCCTTGCTGCTGCAGCCAAAAAACAAAAGGTGGTGCTGCTGCTGCTGCTTCTGCTGCTTCTGCTTGTGTCTGGCCGCTGTTGGAGCGTCCAGGCACAGGACTTCTGCTGCTGCTGACTAAATGGCCTCCTTAATTGGATCATTTGAGTAGCCAGCACACCTGTGCAGGTAGGGCATGACATGATAGGCAGCTGCCTTGATAGCGGGTGGGTGCTGAATGTTCCTAATTGACAAAATAAGATTAATGCTTATGAAGAAATATAAAATCTCATCCCTTCCCCAATATCGCGCCACACCCCTACCCCTTAATTCCCTGGTTGAACTTGATGGACATATGTCTTTTTTCGACCGTACTAACTATGTAACTATGTAACATAACATGGGGGGGGGGGGGTCTCCTGGCTGTTCACACAGGTGTGTCATTGCTGTACATTGACCATGCATTGCTTCTGTGGTATTGCAAAGGCAAAGACAAATGCTTCCAGCCATCCATTGCACTAATGGCTTGGTCATCAGCTGGCTGTCTATGTCCCGCATCAATATAGACCAAAGTACAGAGGGTTAGGCTATGCTATTGTGCACCTACCTGATGCATCAGAAGGTGCGAGGCCCTTGCTAAATTCTGTGCACAGACTTTGAGATCTATACTTTAGACTGTATCTAAACCTGCTCCAACATGGACTGACATTCTGGCCTACTTTCAGCCGATGCGACTTGTCTGTCGCTGAACAGTCGCTTTTTATGTATTCAGCACCTATGTATAATGTTGTAAAAATGCTCTAGAAGCTAAAGTCGCAGAAATGTCACACATATTTGGCCTGCAACTTTCTGTGCGACAAATTCAGACAGGAAAAATCAGTATAAATCCTTAGAAAATTATCCCCCAGTGTCTCCATCTGCTGGCGGTATTGAATAAGCATTGCTGCACTGATGGGGTATGCATTAGACGAAAAAAAAGAAGAAAAAGAAGAATAATACGCCCAGAAAAGAGGCGAAAAGGAGAAAAACGTAAAAAAACTTGAAAAAAAAGTAAGAGGAAGAGAAGGGAAAAAAAGGTGGAAATGGGTTTAAAAGTGATTTCGGCGGAGAAATATATATATATATATATATATATATATATATATATATATATATATATATATACGCGCACACACACACATATATATAAACGTATTCTCCGTTGAGATATTGCAGCCGCTGCTGTGTCCAGGCCCAGGAGCCTTAGCACTGTGCTGTGATGTCACTCAATACCACTGACATCACTAGGTGTAAACAACATCTCTCCTTTGCTGTGTATGTGACTATGGAGCTGTTTGGTGATGTCGTCTATTATGGCCTTCATAGAAGCAACAGGAGATTGTTGCATCCATCTAGAACCCTCAGAACTACAGTGCTATGATGTCACTCACTTCCACAGGCCTTGCAGAGTGTAAACAACAACAACCCAGCTTTGTTGTGTATGTAACCATAGGGATTTGTGATGTCACCTAGAACCTTCACAGCAGCGACAGCTTTATGAGGAGCATCAGCACTGCTCTGCCTGAGCAGAACCATCACCGCCATAGGTTGTCAAATAACCCGGATTTAACCCACACAGGTAAGTCCAATGGGGTGCAGGCATGTCCTCTATGCTTACAGCTTCCCGTGGGTGTTGGTTTGATACCGTTTGGGGACAGCCAAGGAGGCATCTGCAGGCAACAAAGGTAGGTGTGTGCTTGTGTGTGTGTTTCCTATGCAGATCCTAAGCCCAGTGTCACATGCAAGTAGGAGGAGTAAGAAGGGTTCCTGGCAAATCCGGGTTATGGATTGCATTTAAAAAGGCCCCGTGGGAGTGCAATGGGCCCCTGTCTTGCTGCTTAGCAATAATGGTATGGGTTTAGGTTCTGCTGTGTGTACTGGTGGTTGACTGCCCCCCAGCCCAGAGTGTGCATGGAAAATTGTCTGGCAGCCTCCCTGACAGCAAGCAGTGATAGTGCCCATGAAGGGGACCTTGTTGGGCCCGCCCCTTTCACGGTTATCGCTTCTCGGCCTTTTGGCTAAGATCAAGTGTAGTATCTGTTCTTATCAGTTTAATATCTGATACGTCCCCTATCTGGGGACCATATATTAAATGGATTTTTGAGAACGGGGGCCGATTTCGAAGCTTGCTTCCGTCGCCCTATGCATTGACCCGATATGGCAGTATCTTCGGGTACAGTGCACCACCCCCTTACAGGGTTAAAAAGAAAGATTCCTACTTTCATTGCTACCTGCTTGCTGGCTAGCCAGCTAGCCAGCCCTGTGGGCCTTGCTGCTGCAGCCAAAAAACAAAAGGTGGTGCTGCTGCTGCTGCTTCTGCTGCTTCTGCTTGTGTCTGGCCGCTGTTGGAGCGTCCAGGCACAGGACTTCTGCTGCTGCTGACTAAATGGCCTCCTTAATTGGATCATTTGAGTAGCCAGCACACCTGTGCAGGTAGGGCATGACATGATAGGCAGCTGCCTTGATAGCGGGTGGGTGCTGAATGTTCCTAATTGACAAAATAAGATTAATGCTTATGAAGAAATATAAAATCTCATCCCTTCCCCAATATCGCGCCACACCCCTACCCCTTAATTCCCTGGTTGAACTTGATGGACATATGTCTTTTTTCGACCGTACTAACTATGTAACTATGTAACATAACATGGGGGGGGGGGGGTCTCCTGGCTGTTCACACAGGTGTGTCATTGCTGTACATTGACCATGCATTGCTTCTGTGGTATTGCAAAGGCAAAGACAAATGCTTCCAGCCATCCATTGCACTAATGGATTGGTCATCAGCTGGCTGTCTATGTCCCGCATCAATATAGACCAAAGTACAGAGGGTTAGGCTATGCTATTGTGCACCTACCTGATGCATCAGAAGGTGCGAGGCCCTTGCTAAATTCTGTGCACAGACTTTGAGATCTATACTTTAGACTGTATCTAAACCTGCTCCAACATGGACTGACATTCTGGCCTACTTTCAGCCGATGCGACTTGTCTGTCGCTGAACAGTCGCTTTTTATGTATTCAGCACCTATGTATAATGTTGTAAAAATGCTCTAGAAGCTAAAGTCGCAGAAATGTCACACATATTTGGCCTGCAACTTTCTGTGCGACAAATTCAGACAGGAAAAATCAGTATAAATCCTTAGAAAATTATCCCCCAGTGTCTCCATCTGCTGGCGGTATTGAATAAGCATTGCTGCACTGATGGGGTATGCATTAGACGAAAAAAAAGAAGAAAAAGAAGAATAATACGCCCAGAAAAGAGGCGAAAAGGAGAAAAACGTAAAAAAACGTGAAAAAAAAGTAAGAGGAAGAGAAGGGAAAAAAAGGTGGAAATGGGTTTAAAAGTGATTTCGGCGGAGAAATATATATATATATATATATATATATATATATATATATATACGCGCACACACACACATATATATAAACGTATTCTCCGTTGAGATATTGCAGCCGCTGCTGTGTCCAGGCCCAGGAGCCTTAGCACTGTGCTGTGATGTCACTCAATACCACTGACATCACTAGGTGTAAACAACATCTCTCCTTTGCTGTGTATGTGACTATGGAGCTGTTTGGTGATGTCGTCTATTATGGCCTTCATAGAAGCAACAGGAGATTGTTGCATCCATCTAGAACCCTCAGAACTACAGTGCTATGATGTCACTCACTTCCACAGGCCTTGCAGAGTGTAAACAACAACAACCCAGCTTTGTTGTGTATGTAACCATAGGGATTTGTGATGTCACCTAGAACCTTCACAGCAGCGACAGCTTTATGAGGAGCATCAGCACTGCTCTGCCTGAGCAGAACCATCACCGCCATAGGTTGTCAAATAACCCGGATTTAACCCACACAGGTAAGTCCAATGGGGTGCAGGCATGTCCTCTATGCTTACAGCTTCCCGTGGGTGTTGGTTTGATACCGTTTGGGGACAGCCAAGGAGGCATCTGCAGGCAACAAAGGTAGGTGTGTGCTTGTGTGTGTGTTTCCTATGCAGATCCTAAGCCCAGTGTCACATGCAAGTAGGAGGAGTAAGAAGGGTTCCTGGCAAATCCGGGTTATGGATTGCATTTAAAAAGGCCCCGTGGGAGTGCAATGGGCCCCTGTCTTGCTGCTTAGCAATAATGGTATGGGTTTAGGTTCTGCTGTGTGTACTGGTGGTTGACTGCCCCCCAGCCCAGAGTGTGCATGGAAAATTGTCTGGCAGCCTCCCTGACAGCAAGCAGTGATAGTGCCCATGAAGGGGACCTTGTTGGGCCCGCCCCTTTCACGGTTATCGCTTCTCGGCCTTTTGGCTAAGATCAAGTGTAGTATCTGTTCTTATCAGTTTAATATCTGATACGTCCCCTATCTGGGGACCATATATTAAATGGATTTTTGAGAACGGGGGCCGATTTTGAAGCTTGCTTCCGTCGCCCTATGCATTGACCCGATATGGCAGTATCTTCGGGTACAGTGCACCACCCCCTTACAGGGTTAAAAAGAAAGATTCCTACTTTCATTGCTACCTGCTTGCTGGCTAGCCAGCTAGCCAGCCCTGTGGGCCTTGCTGCTGCAGCCAAAAAACAAAAGGTGGTGCTGCTGCTGCTGCTTCTGCTGCTTCTGCTTGTGTCTGGCCGCTGTTGGAGCGTCCAGGCACAGGACTTCTGCTGCTGCTGACTAAATGGCCTCCTTAATTGGATCATTTGAGTAGCCAGCACACCTGTGCAGGTAGGGCATGACATGATAGGCAGCTGCCTTGATAGCGGGTGGGTGCTGAATGTTCCTAATTGACAAAATAAGATTAATGCTTATGAAGAAATATAAAATCTCATCCCTTCCCCAATATCGCGCCACACCCCTACCCCTTAATTCCCTGGTTGAACTTGATGGACATATGTCTTTTTTCGACCGTACTAACTATGTAACTATGTAACATAACATGGGGGGGGGGGGGTCTCCTGGCTGTTCACACAGGTGTGTCATTGCTGTACATTGACCATGCATTGCTTCTGTGGTATTGCAAAGGCAAAGACAAATGCTTCCAGCCATCCATTGCACTAATGGATTGGTCATCAGCTGGCTGTCTATGTCCCGCATCAATATAGACCAAAGTACAGAGGGTTAGGCTATGCTATTGTGCACCTACCTGATGCATCAGAAGGTGCGAGGCCCTTGCTAAATTCTGTGCACAGACTTTGAGATCTATACTTTAGACTGTATCTAAACCTGCTCCAACATGGACTGACATTCTGGCCTACTTTCAGCCGATGCGACTTGTCTGTCGCTGAACAGTCGCTTTTTATGTATTCAGCACCTATGTATAATGTTGTAAAAATGCTCTAGAAGCTAAAGTCGCAGAAATGTCACACATATTTGGCCTGCAACTTTCTGTGCGACAAATTCAGACAGGAAAAATCAGTATAAATCCTTAGAAAATTATCCCCCAGTGTCTCCATCTGCTGGCGGTATTGAATAAGCATTGCTGCACTGATGGGGTATGCATTAGACGAAAAAAAAGAAGAAAAAGAAGAATAATACGCCCAGAAAAGAGGCGAAAAGGAGAAAAACGTAAAAAAACGTGAAAAAAAAGTAAGAGGAAGAGAAGGGAAAAAAAGGTGGAAATGGGTTTAAAAGTGATTTCGGCGGAGAAATATATATATATATATATATATATATATATATATATATATATATATATACGCGCACACACACACATATATATAAACGTATTCTCCGTTGAGATATTGCAGCCGCTGCTGTGTCCAGGCCCAGGAGCCTTAGCACTGTGCTGTGATGTCACTCAATACCACTGACATCACTAGGTGTAAACAACATCTCTCCTTTGCTGTGTATGTGACTATGGAGCTGTTTGGTGATGTCGTCTATTATGGCCTTCATAGAAGCAACAGGAGATTGTTGCATCCATCTAGAACCCTCAGAACTACAGTGCTATGATGTCACTCACTTCCACAGGCCTTGCAGAGTGTAAACAACAACAACCCAGCTTTGTTGTGTATGTAACCATAGGGATTTGTGATGTCACCTAGAACCTTCACAGCAGCGACAGCTTTATGAGGAGCATCAGCACTGCTCTGCCTGAGCAGAACCATCACCGCCATAGGTTGTCAAATAACCCGGATTTAACCCACACAGGTAAGTCCAATGGGGTGCAGGCATGTCCTCTATGCTTACAGCTTCCCGTGGGTGTTGGTTTGATACCGTTTGGGGACAGCCAAGGAGGCATCTGCAGGCAACAAAGGTAGGTGTGTGCTTGTGTGTGTGTTTCCTATGCAGATCCTAAGCCCAGTGTCACATGCAAGTAGGAGGAGTAAGAAGGGTTCCTGGCAAATCCGGGTTATGGATTGCATTTAAAAAGGCCCCGTGGGAGTGCAATGGGCCCCTGTCTTGCTGCTTAGCAATAATGGTATGGGTTTAGGTTCTGCTGTGTGTACTGGTGGTTGACTGCCCCCCAGCCCAGAGTGTGCATGGAAAATTGTCTGGCAGCCTCCCTGACAGCAAGCAGTGATAGTGCCCATGAAGGGGACCTTGTTGGGCCCGCCCCTTTCACGGTTATCGCTTCTCGGCCTTTTGGCTAAGATCAAGTGTAGTATCTGTTCTTATCAGTTTAATATCTGATACGTCCCCTATCTGGGGACCATATATTAAATGGATTTTTGAGAACGGGGGCCGATTTCGAAGCTTGCTTCCGTCGCCCTATGCATTGACCCGATATGGCAGTATCTTCGGGTACAGTGCACCACCCCCTTACAGGGTTAAAAAGAAAGATTCCTACTTTCATTGCTACCTGCTTGCTGGCTAGCCAGCTAGCCAGCCCTGTGGGCCTTGCTGCTGCTGCTGCTGCTGCTGCAGCCAAAAAACAAAAGGTGGTGCTGCTGCTGCTTCTGCTGCTTCTGCTTGTGTCTGGCCGCTGTTGGAGCGTCCAGGCACAGGACTTCTGCTGCTGCTGACTAAATGGCCTCCTTAATTGGATCATTTGAGTAGCCAGCACACCTGTGCAGGTAGGGCATGACATGATAGGCAGCTGCCTTGATAGCGGGTGGGTGCTGAATGTTCCTAATTGACAAAATAAGATTAATGCTTATGAAGAAATATAAAATCTCATCCCTTCCCCAATATCGCGCCACACCCCTACCCCTTAATTCCCTGGTTGAACTTGATGGACATATGTCTTTTTTCGACCGTACTAACTATGTAACTATGTAACATAACATGGGGGGGTCTCCTGGCTGTTCACACAGGTGTGTCATTGCTGTACATTGACCATGCATTGCTTCTGTGGTATTGCAAAGGCAAAGACAAATGCTTCCAGCCATCCATTGCACTAATGGATTGGTCATCAGCTGGCTGTCTATGTCCCGCATCAATATAGACCAAAGTACAGAGGGTTAGGCTATGCTATAGTGCACCTACCTGATGCATCAGAAGGTGCGAGGCCCTTGCTAAATTCTGTGCACAGACTTTGAGATCTATGCTTTAGACTGTATCTAAACCTGCTCCAACATGGACTGACATTCTGGCCTACTTTCAGCCGATGCGACTTGTCTGTCGCTGAACAGTCGCTTTTTATGTATTCAGCACCTATGTATAATGTTGTAAAAATGCTCTAGAAGCTAAAGTCGCAGAAATGTCACACATATTTGGCCTGCAACTTTCTGTGCGACAAATTCAGACAGGAAAAATCAGTATAAATCCTTAGAAAATTATCCCCCAGTGTCTCCATCTGCTGGCGGTATTGAATAAGCATTGCTGCACTGATGGGGTATGCATTAGACGAAAAAAAAGAAGAAAAAGAAGAATAATACGCCCAGAAAAGAGGCGAAAAGGAGAAAAACGTAAAAAAACGTGAAAAAAAAGTAAGAGGAAGAGAAGGGAAAAAAAGGTGGAAATGGGTTTAAAAGTGATTTCGGCGGAGAAATATATATATATATATATATATATATATATATATATATATATATACGCGCACACACACACATATATATAAACGTATTCTCCGTTGAGATATTGCAGCCGCTGCTGTGTCCAGGCCCAGGAGCCTTAGCACTGTGCTGTGATGTCACTCAATACCACTGACATCACTAGGTGTAAACAACATCTCTCCTTTGCTGTGTATGTGACTATGGAGCTGTTTGGTGATGTCGTCTATTATGGCCTTCATAGAAGCAACAGGAGATTGTTGCATCCATCTAGAACCCTCAGAACTACAGTGCTATGATGTCACTCACTTCCACAGGCCTTGCAGAGTGTAAACAACAACAACCCAGCTTTGTCGTGTATGTAACCATAGGGATTGTGATGTCACCTAGAACCTTCACAGCAGCGACAGCTTTATGAGGAGCATCAGCACTGCTCTGCCTGAGCAGAACCATCACCGCCATAGGTTGTCAAATAACCCGGATTTAACCCACACAGGTAAGTCCAATGGGGTGCAGGCATGTCCTCTATGCTTACAGCTTCCCGTGGGTGTTGGTTTGATACCGTTTGGGGACAGCCAAGGAGGCATCTGCAGGCAACAAAGGTAGGTGTGTGCTTGTGTGTGTGTTTCCTATGCAGATCCTAAGCCCAGTGTCACATGCAAGTAGGAGGAGTAAGAAGGGTTCCTGGCAAATCCGGGTTATGGATTGCATTTAAAAAGGCCCCGTGGGAGTGCAATGGGCCCCTGTCTTGCTGCTTAGCAATAATGGTATGGGTTTAGGTTCTGCTGTGTGTACTGGTGGTTGACTGCCCCCCAGCCCAGAGTGTGCATGGAAAATTGTCTGGCAGCCTCCCTGACAGCAAGCAGTGATAGTGCCCATGAAGGGGACCTTGTTGGGCCCGCCCCTTTCACGGTTATCGCTTCTCGGCCTTTTGGCTAAGATCAAGTGTAGTATCTGTTCTTATCAGTTTAATATCTGATACGTCCCCTATCTGGGGACCATATATTAAATGGATTTTTGAGAACGGGGGCCGATTTCGAAGCTTGCTTCCGTCGCCCTATGCATTGACCCGATATGGCAGTATCTTCGGGTACAGTGCACCACCCCCTTACAGGGTTAAAAAGAAAGATTCCTACTTTCATTGCTACCTGCTTGCTGGCTAGCCAGCTAGCCAGCCCTGTGGGCCTTGCTGCTGCTGCTGCTGCTGCTGCAGCCAAAAAACAAAAGGTGGTGCTGCTGCTGCTTCTACTGCTTCTGCTTGTGTCTGGCCGCTGTTGGAGCGTCCAGGCACAGGACTTCTGCTGCTGCTGACTAAATGGCCTCCTTAATTGGATCATTTGAGTAGCCAGCACACCTGTGCAGGTAGGGCATGACATGATAGGCAGCTGCCTTGATAGCGGGTGGGTGCTGAATGTTCCTAATTGACAAAATAAGATTAATGCTTATGAAGAAATATAAAATCTCATCCCTTCCCCAATATCGCGCCACACCCCTACCCCTTAATTCCCTGGTTGAACTTGATGGACATATGTCTTTTTTCGACCGTACTAACTATGTAACTATGTAACATAACATGGGGGGGGGGGGGTCTCCTGGCTGTTCACACAGGTGTGTCATTGCTGTACATTGACCATGCATTGCTTCTGTGGTATTGCAAAGGCAAAGACAAATGCTTCCAGCCATCCATTGCACTAATGGATTGGTCATCAGCTGGCTGTCTATGTCCCGCATCAATATAGACCAAAGTACAGAGGGTTAGGCTATGCTATAGTGCACCTACCTGATGCATCAGAAGGTGCGAGGCCCTTGCTAAATTCTGTGCACAGACTTTGAGATCTATGCTTTAGACTGTATCTAAACCTGCTCCAACATGGACTGACATTCTGGCCTACTTTCAGCCGATGCGACTTGTCTGTCGCTGAACAGTCGCTTTTTATGTATTCAGCACCTATGTATAATGTTGTAAAAATGCTCTAGAAGCTAAAGTCGCAGAAATGTCACACATATTTGGCCTGCAACTTTCTGTGCGACAAATTCAGACAGGAAAAATCAGTATAAATCCTTAGAAAATTATCCCCCAGTGTCTCCATCTGCTGGCGGTATTGAATAAGCATTGCTGCACTGATGGGGTATGCATTAGACGAAAAAAAAGAAGAAAAAGAAGAATAATACGCCCAGAAAAGAGGCGAAAAGGAGAAAAACGTAAAAAAACGTGAAAAAAAAGTAAGAGGAAGAGAAGGGAAAAAAAGGTGGAAATGGGTTTAAAAGTGATTTCGGCGGAGAAATATATATATATATATATATATATATATATATATATATATATACGCGCACACACACACATATATATAAACGTATTCTCCGTTGAGATATTGCAGCCGCTGCTGTGTCCAGGCCCAGGAGCCTTAGCACTGTGCTGTGATGTCACTCAATACCACTGACATCACTAGGTGTAAACAACATCTCTCCTTTGCTGTGTATGTGACTATGGAGCTGTTTGGTGATGTCGTCTATTATGGCCTTCATAGAAGCAACAGGAGATTGTTGCATCCATCTAGAACCCTCAGAACTACAGTGCTATGATGTCACTCACTTCCACAGGCCTTGCAGAGTGTAAACAACAACAACCCAGCTTTGTCGTGTATGTAACCATAGGGATTGTGATGTCACCTAGAACCTTCACAGCAGCGACAGCTTTATGAGGAGCATCAGCACTGCTCTGCCTGAGCAGAACCATCACCGCCATAGGTTGTCAAATAACCCGGATTTAACCCACACAGGTAAGTCCAATGGGGTGCAGGCATGTCCTCTATGCTTACAGCTTCCCGTGGGTGTTGGTTTGATACCGTTTGGGGACAGCCAAGGAGGCATCTGCAGGCAACAAAGGTAGGTGTGTGCTTGTGTGTGTGTTTCCTATGCAGATCCTAAGCCCAGTGTCACATGCAAGTAGGAGGAGTAAGAAGGGTTCCTGGCAAATCCGGGTTATGGATTGCATTTAAAAAGGCCCCGTGGGAGTGCAATGGGCCCCTGTCTTGCTGCTTAGCAATAATGGTATGGGTTTAGGTTCTGCTGTGTGTACTGGTGGTTGACTGCCCCCCAGCCCAGAGTGTGCATGGAAAATTGTCTGGCAGCCTCCCTGACAGCAAGCAGTGATAGTGCCCATGAAGGGGACCTTGTTGGGCCCGCCCCTTTCACGGTTATCGCTTCTCGGCCTTTTGGCTAAGATCAAGTGTAGTATCTGTTCTTATCAGTTTAATATCTGATACGTCCCCTATCTGGGGACCATATATTAAATGGATTTTTGAGAACGGGGGCCGATTTCGAAGCTTGCTTCCGTCGCCCTATGCATTGACCCGATATGGCAGTATCTTCGGGTACAGTGCACCACCCCCTTACAGGGTTAAAAAGAAAGATTCCTACTTTCATTGCTACCTGCTTGCTGGCTAGCCAGCTAGCCAGCCCTGTGGGCCTTGCTGCTGCTGCTGCTGCTGCTGCAGCCAAAAAACAAAAGGTGGTGCTGCTGCTGCTTCTGCTGCTTCTGCTTGTGTCTGGCCGCTGTTGGAGCGTCCAGGCACAGGACTTCTGCTGCTGCTGACTAAATGGCCTCCTTAATTGGATCATTTGAGTAGCCAGCACACCTGTGCAGGTAGGGCATGACATGATAGGCAGCTGCCTTGATAGCGGGTGGGTGCTGAATGTTCCTAATTGACAAAATAAGATTAATGCTTATGAAGAAATATAAAATCTCATCCCTTCCCCAATATCGCGCCACACCCCTACCCCTTAATTCCCTGGTTGAACTTGATGGACATATGTCTTTTTTCGACCGTACTAACTATGTAACTATGTAACATAACATGGGGGGGTCTCCTGGCTGTTCACACAGGTGTGTCATTGCTGTACATTGACCATGCATTGCTTCTGTGGTATTGCAAAGGCAAAGACAAATGCTTCCAGCCATCCATTGCACTAATGGATTGGTCATCAGCTGGCTGTCTATGTCCCGCATCAATATAGACCAAAGTACAGAGGGTTAGGCTATGCTATAGTGCACCTACCTGATGCATCAGAAGGTGCGAGGCCCTTGCTAAATTCTGTGCACAGACTTTGAGATCTATGCTTTAGACTGTATCTAAACCTGCTCCAACATGGACTGACATTCTGGCCTACTTTCAGCCGATGCGACTTGTCTGTCGCTGAACAGTCGCTTTTTATGTATTCAGCACCTATGTATAATGTTGTAAAAATGCTCTAGAAGCTAAAGTCGCAGAAATGTCACACATATTTGGCCTGCAACTTTCTGTGCGACAAATTCAGACAGGAAAAATCAGTATAAATCCTTAGAAAATTATCCCCCAGTGTCTCCATCTGCTGGCGGTATTGAATAAGCATTGCTGCACTGATGGGGTATGCATTAGACGAAAAAAAAGAAGAAAAAGAAGAATAATACGCCCAGAAAAGAGGCGAAAAGGAGAAAAACGTAAAAAAACGTGAAAAAAAAGTAAGAGGAAGAGAAGGGAAAAAAAGGTGGAAATGGGTTTAAAAGTGATTTCGGCGGAGAAATATATATATATATATATATATATATATATATATATATATACGCGCACACACACACATATATATAAACGTATTCTCCGTTGAGATATTGCAGCCGCTGCTGTGTCCAGGCCCAGGAGCCTTAGCACTGTGCTGTGATGTCACTCAATACCACTGACATCACTAGGTGTAAACAACATCTCTCCTTTGCTGTGTATGTGACTATGGAGCTGTTTGGTGATGTCGTCTATTATGGCCTTCATAGAAGCAACAGGAGATTGTTGCATCCATCTAGAACCCTCAGAACTACAGTGCTATGATGTCACTCACTTCCACAGGCCTTGCAGAGTGTAAACAACAACAACCCAGCTTTGTCGTGTATGTAACCATAGGGATTGTGATGTCACCTAGAACCTTCACAGCAGCGACAGCTTTATGAGGAGCATCAGCACTGCTCTGCCTGAGCAGAACCATCACCGCCATAGGTTGTCAAATAACCCGGATTTAACCCACACAGGTAAGTCCAATGGGGTGCAGGCATGTCCTCTATGCTTACAGCTTCCCGTGGGTGTTGGTTTGATACCGTTTGGGGACAGCCAAGGAGGCATCTGCAGGCAACAAAGGTAGGTGTGTGCTTGTGTGTGTGTTTCCTATGCAGATCCTAAGCCCAGTGTCACATGCAAGTAGGAGGAGTAAGAAGGGTTCCTGGCAAATCCGGGTTATGGATTGCATTTAAAAAGGCCCCGTGGGAGTGCAATGGGCCCCTGTCTTGCTGCTTAGCAATAATGGTATGGGTTTAGGTTCTGCTGTGTGTACTGGTGGTTGACTGCCCCCCAGCCCAGAGTGTGCATGGAAAATTGTCTGGCAGCCTCCCTGACAGCAAGCAGTGATAGTGCCCATGAAGGGGACCTTGTTGGGCCCGCCCCTTTCACGGTTATCGCTTCTCGGCCTTTTGGCTAAGATCAAGTGTAGTATCTGTTCTTATCAGTTTAATATCTGATACGTCCCCTATCTGGGGACCATATATTAAATGGATTTTTGAGAACGGGGGCCGATTTCGAAGCTTGCTTCCGTCGCCCTATGCATTGACCCGATATGGCAGTATCTTCGGGTACAGTGCACCACCCCCTTACAGGGTTAAAAAGAAAGATTCCTACTTTCATTGCTACCTGCTTGCTGGCTAGCCAGCTAGCCAGCCCTGTGGGCCTTGCTGCTGCTGCTGCTGCTGCAGCCAAAAAACAAAAGGTGGTGCTGCTGCTGCTTCTGCTGCTTCTGCTTGTGTCTGGCCGCTGTTGGAGCGTCCAGGCACAGGACTTCTGCTGCTGCTGACTAAATGGCCTCCTTAATTGGATCATTTGAGTAGCCAGCACACCTGTGCAGGTAGGGCATGACATGATAGGCAGCTGCCTTGATAGCGGGTGGGTGCTGAATGTTCCTAATTGACAAAATAAGATTAATGCTTATGAAGAAATATAAAATCTCATCCCTTCCCCAATATCGCGCCACACCCCTACCCCTTAATTCCCTGGTTGAACTTGATGGACATATGTCTTTTTTCGACCGTACTAACTATGTAACTATGTAACATAACATGGGGGGGTCTCCTGGCTGTTCACACAGGTGTGTCATTGCTGTACATTGACCATGCATTGCTTCTGTGGTATTGCAAAGGCAAAGACAAATGCTTCCAGCCATCCATTGCACTAATGGATTGGTCATCAGCTGGCTGTCTATGTCCCGCATCAATATAGACCAAAGTACAGAGGGTTAGGCTATGCTATAGTGCACCTACCTGATGCATCAGAAGGTGCGAGGCCCTTGCTAAATTCTGTGCACAGACTTTGAGATCTATGCTTTAGACTGTATCTAAACCTGCTCCAACATGGACTGACATTCTGGCCTACTTTCAGCCGATGCGACTTGTCTGTCGCTGAACAGTCGCTTTTTATGTATTCAGCACCTATGTATAATGTTGTAAAAATGCTCTAGAAGCTAAAGTCGCAGAAATGTCACACATATTTGGCCTGCAACTTTCTGTGCGACAAATTCAGACAGGAAAAATCAGTATAAATCCTTAGAAAATTATCCCCCAGTGTCTCCATCTGCTGGCGGTATTGAATAAGCATTGCTGCACTGATGGGGTATGCATTAGACGAAAAAAAAGAAGAAAAAGAAGAATAATACGCCCAGAAAAGAGGCGAAAAGGAGAAAAACGTAAAAAAACGTGAAAAAAAAGTAAGAGGAAGAGAAGGGAAAAAAAGGTGGAAATGGGTTTAAAAGTGATTTCGGCGGAGAAATATATATATATATATATATATATATATATATATATACGCGCACACACACACATATATATAAACGTATTCTCCGTTGAGATATTGCAGCCGCTGCTGTGTCCAGGCCCAGGAGCCTTAGCACTGTGCTGTGATGTCACTCAATACCACTGACATCACTAGGTGTAAACAACATCTCTCCTTTGCTGTGTATGTGACTATGGAGCTGTTTGGTGATGTCGTCTATTATGGCCTTCATAGAAGCAACAGGAGATTGTTGCATCCATCTAGAACCCTCAGAACTACAGTGCTATGATGTCACTCACTTCCACAGGCCTTGCAGAGTGTAAACAACAACAACCCAGCTTTGTCGTGTATGTAACCATAGGGATTGTGATGTCACCTAGAACCTTCACAGCAGCGACAGCTTTATGAGGAGCATCAGCACTGCTCTGCCTGAGCAGAACCATCACCGCCATAGGTTGTCAAATAACCCGGATTTAACCCACACAGGTAAGTCCAATGGGGTGCAGGCATGTCCTCTATGCTTACAGCTTCCCGTGGGTGTTGGTTTGATACCGTTTGGGGACAGCCAAGGAGGCATCTGCAGGCAACAAAGGTAGGTGTGTGCTTGTGTGTGTGTTTCCTATGCAGATCCTAAGCCCAGTGTCACATGCAAGTAGGAGGAGTAAGAAGGGTTCCTGGCAAATCCGGGTTATGGATTGCATTTAAAAAGGCCCCGTGGGAGTGCAATGGGCCCCTGTCTTGCTGCTTAGCAATAATGGTATGGGTTTAGGTTCTGCTGTGTGTACTGGTGGTTGACTGCCCCCCAGCCCAGAGTGTGCATGGAAAATTGTCTGGCAGCCTCCCTGACAGCAAGCAGTGATAGTGCCCATGAAGGGGACCTTGTTGGGCCCGCCCCTTTCACGGTTATCGCTTCTCGGCCTTTTGGCTAAGATCAAGTGTAGTATCTGTTCTTATCAGTTTAATATCTGATACGTCCCCTATCTGGGGACCATATATTAAATGGATTTTTGAGAACGGGGGCCGATTTCGAAGCTTGCTTCCGTCGCCCTATGCATTGACCCGATATGGCAGTATCTTCGGGTACAGTGCACCACCCCCTTACAGGGTTAAAAAGAAAGATTCCTACTTTCATTGCTACCTGCTTGCTGGCTAGCCAGCTAGCCAGCCCTGTGGGCCTTGCTGCTGCTGCTGCTGCTGCAGCCAAAAAACAAAAGGTGGTGCTGCTGCTGCTTCTGCTGCTTCTGCTTGTGTCTGGCCGCTGTTGGAGCGTCCAGGCACAGGACTTCTGCTGCTGCTGACTAAATGGCCTCCTTAATTGGATCATTTGAGTAGCCAGCACACCTGTGCAGGTAGGGCATGACATGATAGGCAGCTGCCTTGATAGCGGGTGGGTGCTGAATGTTCCTAATTGACAAAATAAGATTAATGCTTATGAAGAAATATAAAATCTCATCCCTTCCCCAATATCGCGCCACACCCCTACCCCTTAATTCCCTGGTTGAACTTGATGGACATATGTCTTTTTTCGACCGTACTAACTATGTAACTATGTAACATAACATGGGGGGGTCTCCTGGCTGTTCACACAGGTGTGTCATTGCTGTACATTGACCATGCATTGCTTCTGTGGTATTGCAAAGGCAAAGACAAATGCTTCCAGCCATCCATTGCACTAATGGATTGGTCATCAGCTGGCTGTCTATGTCCCGCATCAATATAGACCAAAGTACAGAGGGTTAGGCTATGCTATAGTGCACCTACCTGATGCATCAGAAGGTGCGAGGCCCTTGCTAAATTCTGTGCACAGACTTTGAGATCTATGCTTTAGACTGTATCTAAACCTGCTCCAACATGGACTGACATTCTGGCCTACTTTCAGCCGATGCGACTTGTCTGTCGCTGAACAGTCGCTTTTTATGTATTCAGCACCTATGTATAATGTTGTAAAAATGCTCTAGAAGCTAAAGTCGCAGAAATGTCACACATATTTGGCCTGCAACTTTCTGTGCGACAAATTCAGACAGGAAAAATCAGTATAAATCCTTAGAAAATTATCCCCCAGTGTCTCCATCTGCTGGCGGTATTGAATAAGCATTGCTGCACTGATGGGGTATGCATTAGACGAAAAAAAAGAAGAAAAAGAAGAATAATACGCCCAGAAAAGAGGCGAAAAGGAGAAAAACGTAAAAAAACGTGAAAAAAAAGTAAGAGGAAGAGAAGGGAAAAAAAGGTGGAAATGGGTTTAAAAGTGATTTCGGCGGAGAAATATATATATATATATATATATATATATATATATATATATATACGCGCACACACACACATATATATAAACGTATTCTCCGTTGAGATATTGCAGCCGCTGCTGTGTCCAGGCCCAGGAGCCTTAGCACTGTGCTGTGATGTCACTCAATACCACTGACATCACTAGGTGTAAACAACATCTCTCCTTTGCTGTGTATGTGACTATGGAGCTGTTTGGTGATGTCGTCTATTATGGCCTTCATAGAAGCAACAGGAGATTGTTGCATCCATCTAGAACCCTCAGAACTACAGTGCTATGATGTCACTCACTTCCACAGGCCTTGCAGAGTGTAAACAACAACAACCCAGCTTTGTCGTGTATGTAACCATAGGGATTGTGATGTCACCTAGAACCTTCACAGCAGCGACAGCTTTATGAGGAGCATCAGCACTGCTCTGCCTGAGCAGAACCATCACCGCCATAGGTTGTCAAATAACCCGGATTTAACCCACACAGGTAAGTCCAATGGGGTGCAGGCATGTCCTCTATGCTTACAGCTTCCCGTGGGTGTTGGTTTGATACCGTTTGGGGACAGCCAAGGAGGCATCTGCAGGCAACAAAGGTAGGTGTGTGCTTGTGTGTGTGTTTCCTATGCAGATCCTAAGCCCAGTGTCACATGCAAGTAGGAGGAGTAAGAAGGGTTCCTGGCAAATCCGGGTTATGGATTGCATTTAAAAAGGCCCCGTGGGAGTGCAATGGGCCCCTGTCTTGCTGCTTAGCAATAATGGTATGGGTTTAGGTTCTGCTGTGTGTACTGGTGGTTGACTGCCCCCCAGCCCAGAGTGTGCATGGAAAATTGTCTGGCAGCCTCCCTGACAGCAAGCAGTGATAGTGCCCATGAAGGGGACCTTGTTGGGCCCGCCCCTTTCACGGTTATCGCTTCTCGGCCTTTTGGCTAAGATCAAGTGTAGTATCTGTTCTTATCAGTTTAATATCTGATACGTCCCCTATCTGGGGACCATATATTAAATGGATTTTTGAGAACGGGGGCCGATTTCGAAGCTTGCTTCCGTCGCCCTATGCATTGACCCGATATGGCAGTATCTTCGGGTACAGTGCACCACCCCCTTACAGGGTTAAAAAGAAAGATTCCTACTTTCATTGCTACCTGCTTGCTGGCTAGCCAGCTAGCCAGCCCTGTGGGCCTTGCTGCTGCTGCTGCTGCTGCTGCAGCCAAAAAACAAAAGGTGGTGCTGCTGCTGCTTCTGCTGCTTCTGCTTGTGTCTGGCCGCTGTTGGAGCGTCCAGGCACAGGACTTCTGCTGCTGCTGACTAAATGGCCTCCTTAATTGGATCATTTGAGTAGCCAGCACACCTGTGCAGGTAGGGCATGACATGATAGGCAGCTGCCTTGATAGCGGGTGGGTGCTGAATGTTCCTAATTGACAAAATAAGATTAATGCTTATGAAGAAATATAAAATCTCATCCCTTCCCCAATATCGCGCCACACCCCTACCCCTTAATTCCCTGGTTGAACTTGATGGACATATGTCTTTTTTCGACCGTACTAACTATGTAACTATGTAACATAACATGGGGGGGTCTCCTGGCTGTTCACACAGGTGTGTCATTGCTGTACATTGACCATGCATTGCTTCTGTGGTATTGCAAAGGCAAAGACAAATGCTTCCAGCCATCCATTGCACTAATGGATTGGTCATCAGCTGGCTGTCTATGTCCCGCATCAATATAGACCAAAGTACAGAGGGTTAGGCTATGCTATAGTGCACCTACCTGATGCATCAGAAGGTGCGAGGCCCTTGCTAAATTCTGTGCACAGACTTTGAGATCTATGCTTTAGACTGTATCTAAACCTGCTCCAACATGGACTGACATTCTGGCCTACTTTCAGCCGATGCGACTTGTCTGTCGCTGAACAGTCGCTTTTTATGTATTCAGCACCTATGTATAATGTTGTAAAAATGCTCTAGAAGCTAAAGTCGCAGAAATGTCACACATATTTGGCCTGCAACTTTCTGTGCGACAAATTCAGACAGGAAAAATCAGTATAAATCCTTAGAAAATTATCCCCCAGTGTCTCCATCTGCTGGCGGTATTGAATAAGCATTGCTGCACTGATGGGGTATGCATTAGACGAAAAAAAAGAAGAAAAAGAAGAATAATACGCCCAGAAAAGAGGCGAAAAGGAGAAAAACGTAAAAAAACGTGAAAAAAAAGTAAGAGGAAGAGAAGGGAAAAAAAGGTGGAAATGGGTTTAAAAGTGATTTCGGCGGAGAAATATATATATATATATATATATATATATATATATATATATATATATACGCGCACACACACACATATATATAAACGTATTCTCCGTTGAGATATTGCAGCCGCTGCTGTGTCCAGGCCCAGGAGCCTTAGCACTGTGCTGTGATGTCACTCAATACCACTGACATCACTAGGTGTAAACAACATCTCTCCTTTGCTGTGTATGTGACTATGGAGCTGTTTGGTGATGTCGTCTATTATGGCCTTCATAGAAGCAACAGGAGATTGTTGCATCCATCTAGAACCCTCAGAACTACAGTGCTATGATGTCACTCACTTCCACAGGCCTTGCAGAGTGTAAACAACAACAACCCAGCTTTGTCGTGTATGTAACCATAGGGATTGTGATGTCACCTAGAACCTTCACAGCAGCGACAGCTTTATGAGGAGCATCAGCACTGCTCTGCCTGAGCAGAACCATCACCGCCATAGGTTGTCAAATAACCCGGATTTAACCCACACAGGTAAGTCCAATGGGGTGCAGGCATGTCCTCTATGCTTACAGCTTCCCGTGGGTGTTGGTTTGATACCGTTTGGGGACAGCCAAGGAGGCATCTGCAGGCAACAAAGGTAGGTGTGTGCTTGTGTGTGTGTTTCCTATGCAGATCCTAAGCCCAGTGTCACATGCAAGTAGGAGGAGTAAGAAGGGTTCCTGGCAAATCCGGGTTATGGATTGCATTTAAAAAGGCCCCGTGGGAGTGCAATGGGCCCCTGTCTTGCTGCTTAGCAATAATGGTATGGGTTTAGGTTCTGCTGTGTGTACTGGTGGTTGACTGCCCCCCAGCCCAGAGTGTGCATGGAAAATTGTCTGGCAGCCTCCCTGACAGCAAGCAGTGATAGTGCCCATGAAGGGGACCTTGTTGGGCCCGCCCCTTTCACGGTTATCGCTTCTCGGCCTTTTGGCTAAGATCAAGTGTAGTATCTGTTCTTATCAGTTTAATATCTGATACGTCCCCTATCTGGGGACCATATATTAAATGGATTTTTGAGAACGGGGGCCGATTTCGAAGCTTGCTTCCGTCGCCCTATGCATTGACCCGATATGGCAGTATCTTCGGGTACAGTGCACCACCCCCTTACAGGGTTAAAAAGAAAGATTCCTACTTTCATTGCTACCTGCTTGCTGGCTAGCCAGCTAGCCAGCCCTGTGGGCCTTGCTGCTGCTGCTGCTGCTGCTGCAGCCAAAAAACAAAAGGTGGTGCTGCTGCTGCTTCTGCTGCTTCTGCTTGTGTCTGGCCGCTGTTGGAGCGTCCAGGCACAGGACTTCTGCTGCTGCTGACTAAATGGCCTCCTTAATTGGATCATTTGAGTAGCCAGCACACCTGTGCAGGTAGGGCATGACATGATAGGCAGCTGCCTTGATAGCGGGTGGGTGCTGAATGTTCCTAATTGACAAAATAAGATTAATGCTTATGAAGAAATATAAAATCTCATCCCTTCCCCAATATCGCGCCACACCCCTACCCCTTAATTCCCTGGTTGAACTTGATGGACATATGTCTTTTTTCGACCGTACTAACTATGTAACTATGTAACATAACATGGGGGGGTCTCCTGGCTGTTCACACAGGTGTGTCATTGCTGTACATTGACCATGCATTGCTTCTGTGGTATTGCAAAGGCAAAGACAAATGCTTCCAGCCATCCATTGCACTAATGGATTGGTCATCAGCTGGCTGTCT
>NW_026610675.1:0-7500 GCF_029499605.1 Hyla sarda
AGGGAAACCTTAGTAAATACCGTGGAAAATAAACTGTAGGGAATTAAACCCCACAAAGAAACTTACACTCCACTCTTAGTAAATAAGGGCCAATGTATACGCTCTCTTTGAAGTCAAAAGGAGTTGGGTGGCTTCTCCTAATAAAAAGGACCTGCCAACTGTCTTGACAAGTCCCAATTTAATTTAACAGTCCTGGAGCAACTCGATTGTGTGGTGCCGTTTTACTGTTTAACGTATGGATAATTGACAAGTTGGTGATGTCATTCCCATTGTTAAATGTTCTTATAATCCCTATAATCTTGGATCGTTCAGGCTTTGCAAGATTTAAAATGTATTCATACATTTCCAAGAGGAATAAAAGAGGAATGCACAATATGGTTCGAATAGGTCAGCTGTCTGTTTTTAAATTCTGATTGTAGATTTGTTTTTAAAGTTTATATCCGGTATATGATTGGGCACCCAGCATTTAGAATATGCTTTACAGCAGCTCATGGCTGTAGTCCAGAACAACCTGTATTTTCTTTGACTTCTATGTGAAAGTTCTCAAGACATGCTCTATGACCTATGTAGGTCACTGTGCAGGAAGGGGGAAGAGGTGAGCTGTAACCATTAGCTATTATCAATGCAGTATCCTTTATTATCTAGACACTAGTGTCAACTTTCACTGTAATCCAGTCTGTGATGAGAATGAGGAGAATGATGAAACAGGATCGGGAAGTTCCAGTCAATTACTAGACTCTTTGACCCGAGTGAAAACTAAAAAAATTGCTGATTTAAAAAAATATATAAATAGTAAAAAGAAATATTTTAAAATAAAATAGGTCATTGTATGAAGATACATTCCCTTTTAAGAGTGCCTGTCACCATATTGCTTTCGGTGCCTTTGAATAACCATTATAGATTGATTTATGATTCTATCTATTTACTGCAGCTGTCCGTTAAAGGAGTACTCCGTCCATAGACTCCATACCAAAGGGGACATTTATGTTCAGAACGCTGGTATTGGGCAGCTGTGGTCATGACATCATGCCCCCTCCAGTCATGTCTATAGGAGAGGACATGACAGCTGTGGTCGCTCGAATGCCAGCATGCTGGGCCGGAGATCTAGAGGATAAGAGGTCTGATCGCGGGGGGTCTGGCCTCTGAGACTTCCACAATCAGACCTTAAAACCCCTTATCTCTTGGATAGGGGATAAGATGTCTAGGGGCAGAGTACCCCTTTAAAAGGAGGAGGGAGGTTTACAACTTTGCCCATTGCACGTGATATAAAAAAAAAAAAAAAAAAAACCTTTACTTACCTCCAGCGTCCCGTTCTGGTCCCCAGCTTCAATCCTCTTTCTGTCAGAAATCATGCAGCACTCAGGGTCAAAGCATCAAGATTTCTGAAAAGAAGACGATCGCAGCTGGGAACCGAAACAGGACACCGGAAGCTTGTGAGCTATTTCAATCAGTACGGAGGAAAGGCTGGATGAACAGCGTGGGAAATTGAAGCTTCGGCTGGAGCAATGGACTTTCCTGCTAATGCCGCATCCATGAAGTTTCACTAGCAACTTTTTAGCACTTGGGTGACCATTATTTTTTGTATATTTAACCCTTTAAAGGACACAGCCCATTTTGACCTTTAGGACACAGCCAATTTTATTTTATCGTTTTAGTTTTTTCCTCCTTGCCTTCTAAAATCCATATCACTTTTATGTCTCCATTCACAGACCCATATGAGGGCTTGTTTTTTTACGCAACCAGTTGTACTTTGTAATTACATCACTCATTTTACCCTAAAGTGTATGGTAAACCCAAAAAATTATTTTGTGTTTAAGGAAATTTAAACGAAAATCATAATTTTGCAAATTTGGCGGTGGTGGTGGGGGGTACTTTTTCACGCTGTACACTTTACGGTAAACATTACATGTTTTCTTTATTCTCTGGGTCAATACGATTAAATTGATATCCATGGTTACATACATTTCTATTATTGTACTGCTTTTACATTTTTTTTTTTTTACTAAAATCTGTACATCCACATTAGACCACCTCTAACTTTCCTATTTTTCCATATTCAGGGATGTGTGAGGGCTAATTTTTTGCGCCATGATTTGTAGTTTGTTTTAGTACCACTTTTGTGTATATGTGACTTTTTGATCGCTTTTTATTGATTTTTTTTTGCAGTTTGATGTGGCAAAAAAAAGAAACTTGACTTTCTCCTCTTTTTTTTTTTAATGTTTACACGGTTTGCCATAGGGGATCATTAACATTATATTTTTATAGTTTAGAAACGCACGCGGCGCTACCAAATATGTTTATTATTTATCTTTGTTATGCTTTTTTTGTATTAATATGGGGAAAAGGGGTTATTTTAAACTTTATTGGGGGAGGGGCTTTTTAACTTTTTTTTTTTTTTTTTTACACTTATGTCCCCATAGGGGACTATTTGGAGCAATCATCAGATTGCTAATACTGTTCAGTGCTATGCATAGGGCATAGCACTGATCAGAATTATCGACGATCTTCTGCTCTGGTCTGCTGGAAGGCAGATCAGTGCAGAAGACCCTGGGAGACAGACTGAGGCAGATGAGGGGACCTCCTTCCACCATCTTGGCTGATCTGATCCCCACGGCAGTGCCGCGTGTGATCAGATCAGCGATTTTAAATGCTGCAGATGCCTTGATCTGTATTGATCATGGCATCTGAGGGGTTAATGGCAGACATCAGTGCGATCGCTGATGTCCGCCATTACCGGCGGGTCTGCTGCTGCTGACAGCCGCCGAGACCCGCCGCGAATGAAGCAAGCGCAGCTCCTGCATTCGCGTCACAGCCGCACTGTAAATTTAGGGCACTGTGCGCTAAGTAGTGCCGCACATTTACGGCACATTTGTCTCTACATGTACATTTTTTGAATGTTTATGGATCTTTCTCCAAAATATCCATATCTTCTGGAGATAGTCTCCAGTACTGCACACAATACTCAAGGTGAGGTCTCACCAGTGCTATGTACAGCAGCAGGAGCCCTTCCCTCTACTGCTAATTGTTACGCCGAGCGCTCCGGGTTCCCGCTCCTCCCCGGAGCGCTCGCTTCACCTCCTCCGCTGCAGCGCTCCGGTCACGTCCTCTGACCCGGGGCGCTGCGATCCTGCTGCTAGCCGGGATGCGATTCGCGATGCGGGTAGCGCCCGCTCGCGATGCGCACCCCGGCTCCCCTACCTGACTCGCTCCCCGTCTGTTCTGTCCCGGCGCGCGCGGCCCCGCTCCCTAGGGCGCGCGCGCGCCGGGTCTCTGCGATTTAAAGGGCCACTGCGCCGCTGATTGGCGCAGTGGTTCCAATTAGGGTTATCACCTGTGCACTCCCTATATTACCTCACTTCCCTTGCACTCCCTTGCCGGATCTTGTTGCCTTAGTGCCAGTGAAAGCGTTCCTTGTGTGTCCCTTGCCAGTGTTTCCAGACCTTCTGCCGTTGCCCCTGACTACGATCCTTGCTGCCTGCCCCGACCTTCTGCTACGTCCGACCTTGCTTCTGCCTACTCCCTTGTACCGCGCCTATCTTCAGCAGCCAGAGAGGTGAGCCGTTGCTAGTGGATACGACCTGGTCACTACCGCCGCAGCAAGACCATCCCGCTTTGCGGCGGGCTCTGGTGAAAACCAGTAGTGGCTTAGAACCGGTCCACTAGCACGGTCCACGCCAATCCCTCTCTGGCACAGAGGGTCCACTACCTGCCAGCCGGCATCGTGACAGTAGATCCGGCCATGGATCCCGCTGAAGTTCCTCTGCCAGTTGTCGCTGACCTCACCACGGTGGTCGCCCAGCAGTCACAACAGATTGCGCAACAAGGCCAACAGCTGTCTCAACTGACCGTTATGCTACAACAGTTGCTACCACAGCTTCAGCAGTCATCTCCTCCGCCAGCTCCTGCACCTCCTCCGCAGCGAGTGGCCGCTCCTGGGATACGCTTATCCTTGCCGGATAAATTTGATGGGGACTCTAAGTTTTGCCGTGGCTTCCTTTCCCAATGTTCCCTGCATCTGGAGATGATGTCGGACCTGTTTCCCACTGAAAGGTCTAAGGTGGCTTTCGTAGTCAGCCTTCTGTCTGGAAAAGCCCTGTCATGGGCCACACCGCTCTGGGACCGCAGATGACCCCGTCACTGCCTCTGTACACTCCTTCTTCTCGGAAATCGAAGTGTCTTTGAGGAACCTGCCCGAGCCTCTTCTGCTGAGACTGCCCTGCTGAACCTGGTCCAGGGTAATTCCTCCGTTGGCGAGTACGCCATACAATTCCGTACTCTTGCTTCTGAACTTTCCTGGAATAATGAGGCTCTCTGCGCGACCTTTAAAAAAGGCCTATCCAGCAACATTAAAGATGTTCTGGCCGCACGAGAGACTCCTGCTAGCCTGCATGAACTCATTCATCTAGCCACTCGCATTGACATGCGTTTTTCTGAGAGGCATCAAGAGCTCCGCCAGGAAAAAGACTTAGATCTCTGGCCACCTCTCCCACAGTCTCCACTGCAATCTGCGCCTAGGCCTCCCGCCGAGGAGGCCATGCAAGTGGATCGGTCTCGCCTGACCCTGGAAGAGAGGAATCGCCGTAAGGAAGAGAATCTTTGTTTGTACTGTGCCAGTACTGAACATTTTCTGGTGGATTGCCCAATCCGTCCTCCACGTCTGGGAAACGCACGCTCACACTCAGCTCTCGTGGGTGTGGCGTCTCTTGATGCCAAGTCGGCTTCTCCACGTCTCACGGTACCTGTTCGGATTTCCACTTCAGCCAGCTCTCCCCTCTCAGCCGTGGCCTGTCTGGACTCTGGAGCTTCTGGGAATTTTATTCGGGAGTCCTTTGTGAATAAATTCCATATTCCGGTGACCCGTCTTGTCAAGCCACTCCGCATCTCCGCGGTCAACGGAGCCAGGTTGGACTGTACCATACGTTTCCGCACGGAGCCCCTTCTTATGAGCATCGGATCTCATCACGAGAGGATTGAACTTTTGGTCCTCCCCAATTGCACCTCGGAAATTCTCCTTGGACTTCCCTGGCTTCAACTTCATTCCCCAACCCTGGATTGGTCCACTGGGGAGATCAAGAGTTGGGGGTCCTCTTGTGCCAAGAACTGTCTAAAACCGGTTCCCAGTAACCCTTGCCGTAACTCTGTGGTTCCTCCTGTATCCGGTCCCCCTAAGGTCATTAAGGACTCTGCCTGCCACAGGAAATGCCCCTCCCCCCCTCCCAGGCAAGCTTCTGTGTCCCCTCATGGCCCTCGTCCTGGTGTCACACTGCCCCGTGCCAGGTCTCGCCCTCTGCCCTCTCTCCCCATTCCTACTCCTGCGGTTCTGCCTGCCGTTGAGGAATCCCTCCTTCCTTTCCCGGTGTCCTCATCCCAGGGGAGGCAGTTACCCGATAAAGAGAAGGGGAGACCTAAGGGGGGGGGTACTGTTACGCCTAGCGCTCCGGGTCCCCGCTCCTCCCCGGAGCGCTCACGGCGCCTTTCTCCCTGCAGCTCCCCGGTCAGCGCTGACCGGGAGCGCTGCCCTGTCATGGCCGTTGGGGATGCGATTCGCACAGCGGACGCGCCCGCTCGCGAATCGCATCCCAGGTCACTTACCCGTTCCCGTCTCCTGCGGTCATGTGCTGGCGCGCGCGGCTCCGCTCTCTAGGGCGCGCGCGCGCCAGCTCCCTGAGACTTAAAGGGCCAGTGCACCAATGATTGGTGCCTGGCCCAATTAGCTTAATTGGTTCCCATCTGTTTCCTGGCTATATCTAGTCTCCTCCCTTGCACTTCCTTGCCGGATCTTGTTGCCCTAGAGCCTAGTGAAAGCGTTTTTGTGTGTTTATACCCTGTGTACCAGAACTTTGCTATCTCCCCTGACTACGAACCTTGCCGCCTGCCCCCGACCTTCTGCTACGTCCGACTTTGCTTCTGCCTACTCCCTTGTACCTCGCCTATCTTCAGCAGCCAGAGAGGTGAGCCGTTGCTAGTGGATACGACCTGGTCACTACCGCCGCAGCAAGACCATCCCGCTTTGCGGCGGGCTCTGGTGAAAACCTGTAGTGTCTTAGAACCGGTCCACTAGCACGGTCCTCGCTATCCCTCTCTGGCACAGAGGATCCACCTCCTGCCAGCCGGCATCGTGACACCGGCTGAGAGATGTAAGAAGCTTATTGATGGTTATAGGAAAAGTGGTTCAACATTCCGGCTGAGAGGTGTAAGAAGCTTATTGATGGTTATAGGAAGAGTGGTCCAACATTCCGGCTGAGAGGTGTAAGAAGCTTATTGATGGTTATAGGAAGAGTGGTCCAACATTCCGGCTGAGAGGTGTAAGAAGCTTATTGATGCTTATAGGAAGAGTGGTCCAACATTCCGGCTGAGAGGTGTAAGAAGCTTATTGATGGTTATAGGAAGAGTGGTTCAACATTCCGTCTGAGAGGTGTAAGAAGCTTATTGATGGTTATAGGAAGAGTGGTCCAACATTCCGGCTGAGAGGTGTAAGAAGCATATTGATGCTTATAAGAAGAGTGGTCCAACATTCCGGCTGAGAGGTGTAAGAAGCTTATTGATGCTTATAGGAAGAGTGGTCCAACATTCCGGCTGAGAGATGTAAGAAGCTTATTGATGCTTATAGGAAGAGTGGTCCAACATTCCATCTGAGAGGTGTAAGAAGCTCATTGATGGTTATAGGAAGAGTGGTCCAACATCCCGGCTGAGAGGTGTAAGAAGATTATTGATGGTTATAGGAAGAGTGGTCCAACATTCCGGCTGAGAGGTGTAAGAAGCTTATTGATGCTTATAGGAAGAGTGGTCCAACATTCCGGCTGAGAGATGTAAGAAGCTTATTGATGGTTATAGGAAGAGTGGTCCAACATTCCATCTGAGAGGTGTAAGAAGCTCATTGATGGTTATAGGAAGAGTGGTCCAACATCCCGGCTGAGAGGTGTAAGAAGATTATTGATGGTTATAGGAAGAGTGGTCCAACATTCCGGCTGAGAGGTGTAAGAAGCTTATTGATGGTTATAGGAAGAGTGGTCCAACATTCCGGCTGAGAGGTGTAAGAAGCTTATTGATGGTTATAGGAAGAGTGGTCCAACATTCCGTCTGAGAGGTGTAAGAAGCTTATTGATGGTTATAGGAAGAGTGGTCCAACATTCCGGCTGAGAGGTGTAAGAAGCTTATTGATGCTCATAAGAAGAGTGGTCCAACATTCCGGCTGAGAGGTGTAAGAAGCCTATTGATGCTTATAGGAAGAGTGGTCCAACATTCCGGCTGAGAGGTGTAAGAAGCTTATTGATGGTTATAGGAAGAGTGGTCCAACATTCCGGCTGAGAGGTGTAAGAAGCTTATTGATGGTTATAGGACGAGTGGTCCAACATTCCGGCTGAGAGGTGTAAGGAGCTTATTGATGCTTATAGGAAGAGTGGTCCAACATTCCAGCTGGGAGGTGTAAGAAGCTTATTGATGGTTATAGGAAGAGTGGTCCAACATTCCGGCTGAGAGGTGTAAGAAGCTTATTGATGG